>NC_142882.1:92355357-92507321 GCF_051225735.1 Oryctolagus cuniculus
CACCACGGCCTCCTTCTGAGTGTTAACGTGGTCTTCCCGTGAGTCCACAGCTGTATTTGCCCAGGAGAAGCCCGAGGAGGAAGTGGGCTCTGCACTCCCAGACATTTGGTTAGGGGGTGGGGGGCTCCCAGCTGACCTGAAGCTGTGCTGAGGTCATCAGGCCAGGCCAGGTGTGGCAGGTGCAGAGAGGAGCGCTGTCCACTGCCAGGATTGGCCTCTCTCAGGAGCCGTGAGGTCGCCCAGAAGGAGCTGAGGGTGCAGGTGCTGGGAACCAGCAGGCCTCCCAGCAGGGGTGTGTGTGTGTGTGTGTGTGTGTGTGTGTGTCACACTGGGTGTGCCCTGCTCCAGATCTCCAGAAGGCTCCGTGGCTCCAGGAGGTCCGCATCCCCCTGTGGTCCAGCCTGAAGGAAGGCAGCAGAGGGGCCACGGTGCCGCGAGCCCTGACCTGCGCAGCACAGGTGGGGCAGTCCCAGGCTGGAGGGGGCTCTGGGTGCCTTGGGGGTGATGGGGTGGAGCAGGAACAATCTCACTGGCTTTTCAACAGGCAGCTGTGGCCTGGCAAACCTCAGGTACCCACCAAGCGCCTTCCAGGATTCCTGACTGTGGGCGTGGCCGTCCAGACTCCTGGCTCTCCCCAGAGCAAATTTCCAGAGGGAGGCCTCTGCTGTCCCTGCCTGTCTTCATGGCACAAGCTCGCTGCTGGATTGGCAAACCTCCAGGTGCTAACCACAGACACCAGCAGCTGGAGCTGCCTGCTGAGTCAGAGCCTCCGCGCTGGCCAGCGCTGGGCCTGCCCGGCCTGGCGTCCCCAGGTGCACCTGTCACCTGTGCACTCACGGAACTGACACCCTCCTTCCCTCTCCACAGGAACTTCTTCTTTTTTCCTGAATGCAGAATGGGAGATCAGGCCTGGGGAGGCCACAGGGCTGCTGAGTTGAATTTTCTGATTCCATTCTCTGGGATGGAGAGGGACTGAGCCTTCCGGGAAGGGCTCCCCACACCCCCGGGCTGAAGACCCCAGGAGTGGAGCCCCCGGGGCTCCTGGGACCCTTCCTCCTCCACACGCAGGGCTTGTAGTTGCCATCCCGCAGCTGGAGGCCCCAGCCCAGCTGTGGTGTCTGGGGGGGGGGGGGGCAGGGGAGCGTGGCTGCGAGGTCAGGTGCTGCTCTCAGTGGGGGTGGAGCCACCAAGCTGAGCCTGATCCCAGCCAGCTGGTGAAGGGCCTGCCGGGGCCATGGGTGCCAAGGCGCTGGGGCTGACACCTGGGTTTTGGCGCAGTTGCTGGTGACCTGCAGGGCCTGTCCCCAGAGCCCACACTGTCCCTGGGTGCCTGAGATGGGGAAAGGTGGAGTTCTGGAGCAGGAAGGCCCAATCTCCTGGGTCCCCAGTGAAGCCAGGAACTCACCAGCTCTGAGGCTGAGCCCTGCCCTGCATTTGCATCACTAAGGACAGCACCAGGGGGCTGTGAGAGGCTGGAGGTGAAGTCAGGTTCTTGGTGGCTCTGGGCCTTGGGCTGGGCCTTGCTGTGGCCCAGCCCCTCCCCAAGGCAGAGAGAACCGCAGCCCCGCCTCAGGGCAGAGGCTGGCCCACAGCCTGCGGGAGGCACTGAGCCCTCCTTGGGCTCAGTCAGGGCCTGTCCAGCTGCAGCGGAATGACGCAGGGGCCCGGCCACCGGGCCTGAACCTGGGAAGGTCAGGCCGCGGCCCGAGGCTCGGTCCTGCGCACGCGAGCAGCAGCTCCTTCCTAGTGCCCTCCTGGGCGTCCTCCCTGGGCTCCAGCTGCCCTGCTGTGGAGAGGCCTGCCCCACACTTCCCGAGAGGGGCCCAGCACGAGCAGAGACGCAGGGCCCTTTGCCAGAAAGTCAGGGAAGCCCGTGAAGACCCCAAGGCACAAAACTGTTTCCTCTGGGCTGGCACCGTGGCATAGCAGGTAAAGCCACAGCCTGCAATGCAGGCACCCCATATGGGCACCAGTTAAAGTCCCAGCTGCTGCACTTCCGATCCAGCTCTCTGCTATGGCCTGGGAAAGCAGTGGAAGATGGCCCCTGCACCCGCAGGGGAGACCCAGAGGAAGCTCCTGGCTCCTGGCTCTGGATCAGCTCAGTTCCTGCCATTGCAGCCATCTGGGGAGTAAACCAGCGGATGGAAGACCTCTCTCTCTCTCTGCCTCTGCCTCTCTGTAACTCTGTCTTTCAAATAAAAAATAAAAAAAATGTTTCCTTTATTCATGGTCTTTCCCTCAGCTGGCCAGTTTTTTTTAATGTTTATTTATTTATTTAAAAGACAGAGTTACAGAGAGAGAGGGAGGGAAAAATGGAGAGTGGAGGAGAGAGAGAGAGAGAGAAAGAGATTTTCCATCTCATCCACTGGTTCACTCCCCAAATGGCTGCAATGACCAGGGCTGGGCCAGGCTGAATCTAGGAGCCAGGAACTCCATCTGGGTCTCCCACACGTGTGGCAAGGGTCCAGCTCTTTGGCCGCCTTCTGCTGTTTTCCCAGGAGCATTGGATTGTGATGAGCAATACCCGATATTTTCCCAGGAGCAGCTGGGACTTGAACTGGTGCTCGGACGAGATGCGGGCGTTGCAGGCGGTGGGCAGCTCACCTGCTTCGCCACAGTGCTGCCCCACCATGGGGTTTGCATTTGCCCTATCCATGGTCGTTCTGGATAAAGACCATCTTCAAACTTTCAGTCTTGGCACGAGGTTAGCATTCATCTTTTTACCGTGCGCTGCCAGGCTTAGACGCAACTGTATGAAAATTTCATTTCTATGTGGAATTACTCAAGTGACACAATTTGTACTCTATAGCCCGTACACGCATGGGGATTTTGTTCATTGCAGAACCACAGAAGCACTGCACAGAACCCGGTCACTCTTGTTCACTTGTTGGCACAGGTGTGCTCTGCCGACAGATCAGCCAGCAAGACCAGGATGCAACAGGACCTGTAGTCATTTTCCTTCCAGGCCATCCTTCCCAGGCTTATATGGCCACCGCCTGTCCCAGCAAACGTCAATCCGCAGATACCTCAGCAAAGACCCGAAACCCATGGTCTCTTCACTCGGTAGTGGGAGGTTGAGTCTGAGGGTCAGTCAGGTACTGCGTTGGGGAGGGGTTTGAGTGTGTACATGTGTGCACATGTGTGCACATGAGTGTGCATGTGTGTGTATGTGCTTGCCCCCATCTGAGTAGAGTTGGAACAGGAGGAGTGATCTGAGTGGGTGCTGGTTAAAGCCACCTTGCCACAAAATGCACACTGCACAGGCCTGCTGGCCAGGGACGCGGCTGTACGTGACAGGCTGCAGGTGGTGAGACCCGCCTGGCACCTCAGCGTCGCCCCCGCTGTGTGTGCGCGAGTGTGTGGGGTGCAGCTGAGCGCAGAGTGGCAGGGGGGCTCCGCGGTTCCGGGGGTCGTGGGCACGCTTGCCAGGCAGTGTCCTGGGAGAGGAGTGGGGACTCTCTCGGCAGGTGGGGCAAGGGCCTCTCTGGGCCACAGGTGAGGAGTCCCGTTATGTCCCTGGCAGAGGACAAAACACAGCATCTGTGGGTTCCAGAGGCTATGGTGGCTGTGAGACGGCTGGCCAGAACCACCGCCAATCCACACAGAAACTGGGCCCAATATTTATCATCTCACACTCAATGCAAAAACGCCCGAGAAGTGCTCTGGCAGATCTCACTGTGGTTATTACACAGGAAAAAGAGGGAAGAAACCCAGCTGCAAATCAGCCGCGGGCGCCTCTCCTGCTGGGCTCCTGTGGTGGCTGGGTCTGGGATGCGGAGGCTCCGGGTTCGGGGCCTCAGTCCCTTCTCTTCCACATTGCTCCGCTCCGTGCAGCTCCAGCTGATGAGGATAAACAGGAGGGTGACGCTCGGAACACGGAGCCACTTTGGGCTGCGTTAGAGTGAGGACACAGCGCCTGCTCTGCGGACTGGACACCTTCGGAGTGGGCCTGGGGGAGGCACCCAGCCTGGAGCCCTGTGCCAGGAGGGCAGCAGGGGCCAGGCCAGCAACCTCGGCCTCCCCTCGAGGGACTGGAAAGAGCAAAGGCAAATGCAAGCTAAACGGGACAGATGGAAGCATGGCGAGCTGGGCAGAAGTGAATGCAGTAAAGCAGAGGACACGGAGACAACAGGGCTTGATGACCACCGCTGTTCTCAGAGACAGCCAGAGGACGCGGAGACCACCAATGCCTGCTGACCACCGCTGTTCCCAGAGACAGCCAGAGGACGCGGAGACCACCAGTGCTTACTGACCATCGCTGGATCTCCGAGACAACCAGAGGACGCGGAGACCACCAGTGCTTGATGACCACCGCTGTTCCCAGAGACAGCCAGAGGACGCGGAGACCACCAGTGCCTGCTGACCACCGCTGTTCCCAGAGACAACCAGAGGACGCGGAGACCACCAGTGCCTGCTGACCGTCGCTGTTCCCAGACAGCCAGCGAGGCGGCCAACTGCGGACGCACTGATCAGAGGAGAAAAGACAGGCGATTCGGATTGCTGATGAACACTAAGAATGAGAGTGACCACAGAACTCCACTCTACAGATTCTATCAACGTTTAAAAATCCTCTCCACTGAAGACCCGAAAGATGAAGAGAGTGTCTGCAGATGCAGAGACATTGGCAATGGCACATCCGATAGATGATTTGCATAACATAAATTATACAATATTCATACTTATGACACTTCTCTGTATACATGGAACACGTTTCTCAAATCTCAACCATGCATGAAAAGAAAACCATGGGAGAACGAGCAAAGGACCTGAGGAGATATTTCACAAAAGAGGGGGCAGGGATTCACAGCGAGCTCAGATCTCTGCGGCATGAGGGTGACGCGAGCTAAGGACACACAGAGGTGACGCGCCTCTCGGGGCAGCAAAAATCAGCGAGCCCGGCGCACTGAGGGTTGGAAAGGGGACGGAGGCCCTGGCACTGTACCCACCTGTCCTGGGACTACTCGGAGGGTGGTTTGGAAGTCACTTACGTGTGAAAAGTGTGCCTTCGTATGTGCCAGCCCCTCCTCTCCCGGTACTTGCCTAAGCAATGACAGCACCTGTATACTAAGACGCCCAGACTGGTGCTCTCAGCAATCTTTTTTTTTTTTTTTTTTTTTTTTTTGGACAGGCAGAATGGACAGTGAGAGAGAGACAGAGAGAAAGGTCTTCCTTTGCCGTTGGTTCACCCTCCAATGGCTGCCGCGGCCGGCATGCTGTGGCCGGCGCATCACGCTGATCTGAAGCCAGGAGCCAGGTGCTTCTCCTGGTTTCCCATGTGGGCACAGGGCCCAAGGACTTGGGCCATCCTCCACTGCACTCCAGGGCCATAGCAGAGAGCTGGCCTGGAAGAGGGGCAACTGGGACAGAATCCGGTGCCCCGACCGGGACTAGAACCCGGTGTGCCAGCACCGCAAGGCGGAGGATTAGCCTATTGAGCCATTGCTCTCAGCAATCTTATTTATAACAGACCCACGGTGGAAGCAACCCAAGAGTGCAATAGGTAAGTGGAGAAACTAATTAGAGGACATCCATACAGTGGACTACTGCTTGTCAGTCCGAAGAATTAACTCAGAGTATTGGGGAGGGAAGCCAGACACTGCACGTGCTCATACTGGATGGTGTGGGCTCTGGGAGCCGTGGGTTATCCGTGGCGGCAGAGCAGATGAGCGCGGAGGAGATGCGTGGGTGGTTCTCTTGAGCCATGGCGGGACTGTGTGTGTCAGAATGCAGCAGCACACACGGGGAACACAGCAGCTCATTCTCTGTCGACCCCGCTGCAGCAACACTGTTTAAGAGACACCGTGCACTAAGGCAAACATACCCGGAGCACAGACCCCGTGGCCAGTCTTCCATCCCAGAGGACGAAGAGCCCAGGGGCGGGGAAACACCTGCCACTTCTGAGGTCACAGTTCCTCCCTCGGAGCCACAACACGGCCAGTGGGTGAGCTTGCAGGAGGCCCCGTCTAACCAGGCAGGCGCCTCCGTTCCTCCGACTTCCCGTCGCGTCCTTGGACTCTGGAACAAGGGGTCCCTGAGAGGGCCCGAGACTCCGGCTAACTGTAAGCCTCAGGCGTAAACCACCTCGGAAACATCTACTGTTCGCCAGCCCCGGGTGCTCACCGCCCTGGAGCTCACAGCTTCCGTCCCTGGGCCCTGACCTGCGGCGGGCAGCCGGCCCACACCTGATTCTTCATGCACAAGACGACTTCAGAAAGTCCGTGGAGAATGGAATTCAGAGATGATGTGCACCACCCGTGAACTGTTTGAAATTCTCCCAAGAATCCACTGCCTGGCGTCTCCCAGGCTGCCTCGTGCTCCGACTGTAAACAGACAGCTCTGGGGTCTGATCCTGGCCTGGCGTCCTCGGGTGTAAGGTGTGCGAGGACAACCCGGGGGTGGGGGTAGGGGGGTGAGCGGCAGGCTCCTCACTGGTTCTCAAATCCTGATGGGTTTAAAAATAGGGAAAAAGAAGACGAGTTCATGCCTTAGTGAGGTGGACGTCAGGGCTCTGCGCAGGGCTGCAGCCAAGTCCCCACTGCGCAGAGACGAGCGGAGGAGCACTCACTCCCAGCAGACGGCCAGGGCCCAGCGCCAGCCCTGCGCCTGGCACCAGGCACACATGGGAGGGGCGGGGGTGGACGGAGCTGCGAGTGCCCCCGGGGCTGCCCCCTGCCCGTGGCTGTCCTAGTGGCCCGCTGGGCACACGTGCTGGCCTGGCTGCGGGCGGAGGCGGGGGACCCACGGGGAGGCTGGCAGCCTGGGTTCACACACGCAGGGGCAGAACCTCCTGGGTGTGTAGCCCGGCGTTTGGGATGAAGCCGTTGTCAGGCCTCACAGTGGTGCTTCAGCCGGAGACCGCCACAGGGGAAGGCCCCGGGAGCCCCCCACTGCCCTCCGCTTGCCCTGGACGCGGCCCTCCCATGGCTGGGGTGAAGGAGGAGGGGCAGGGGAGCAGGCCTGTGGCAGATCTGCCCCATCAGGCAGAGCACAGCGCAGGTGGCGCCCCTGACCGCGGGTTAGGCCCTAACTCCACGCAACCTGCGTTCGTGCAGGTTTGCTTGGGGTGCTGACCTTCCGAGATGACACTGATTCGGAAATGCTGGGGTCTGGGCCCCTATGGAAACTGACACGCAGCCGGGAAAGCTGCCACGGGACAGGGAGGAGGGGCCGAGCAGGCCCTGGGTGCGTGCGGCACCCACCCCGGAGGTTTATCATCACGTGTGTGTCACGGGTTCCCCGGGAATGATCCTCAGAGCTCGCCAACAGGTGGGGGTGAGGGCAGTGCTGTTCCGCCTGCTCTCCTCGGCAACAGTCATTGCTGCATTTTCTCTCCCCGTGAGATACGTGAATCAATGCTCACGGTTCTTCCCCTTGACACGTGAATGACTTGACATTCCGTTAAGTATTGGTGTGCAGTTATTCCTGGAGTAACTCGGTTATGGAACACTTGTGAGCAGCAGCTATTCCAGAGACACACGGAGTGGCCGGGGGCGGAGGCATGGCGGGCCTGCAGCTCTGTAGCCACAGTGGCTATCACCCGATCCGTGATCCGTGCAGCGAGGGAGCAGGTGTTCGCCCGGGCTTGGAGCTGGGCCCAGTATTGTTTCACAGCCTTATCAGTGACCTGGGCGAGGCCAAATGGAGAGCAGGCCCCGTGCATTTGCAGCAGACAGAGCCCTGCGGGACAAACGGACAAACAGACCTTGGCGGAGGCGGCTGCGCACCCCCGCAGCGTGCGGCCAGGCACTGCACAGGTGGAGGACAGCCTTGAGGGGCAGAGGGGGACAAGGAGTGGGGCTGCTTGCTCCTCTTCAGCAGTCTGCCAGCCGATGGGCACCGAGGCCAGCACAGCAGCCCCATGGGCAGTGACCAGTGTGTGCTCGCTGGCCAAGGGGCTCTGGACCGAGGGAGTGGGCTGGGTGAGGAGTGGGTCTCCTGCGGGGGGAGCGGAGTGAGTCAGGGTGATCACCCAACAGAGTGGCCCCCACAAAACCCCGCGATTGTGTCAACCCCGTGGCAGTGAGCGCCAAACGCAAACGAAAATACACAAATCAGCTCCTTTGGTCACTTGAAGTGAATGCCAGTGGAGGCAGAAAGCAGACCAGGAACCTGGGAAACGCTGAGCCGAGTCAGCACGGGCAATGCAGAAAGGCAAGAGAGCGGCGAGGAGGCCGCGTGAGGCCAGGTCTGCCACAGGAGGTGGAGGGGCCGAGGGGAGGCTGTGGTCTCCCCTTGGCCGGAGACCATGGCTGCGTCCCAGCTTCCCCTTGGAAAGGGAAGGAAACAGCAAGGAAGGAAGCGGCACGCACAGCTGCCCCTAATGAGAGGGGTCTGGGGAGGCCGGGAGCCCCTCTGTGCTCCGAACTGGGACAGCCCTCAGGTGTCCTGCAGCGCATCCTTAGGACCCCCTCAGCGCAGGCGGCCAGCAGCAGGAAAGCGCCGGGCATGGCGGCAGATGAGCCGCGCTGGCTGGGAGAGCCGGCAGGCTGGCTCCAGCGCGGGGCAGCACTCGGCAGGGGAACGGTGGGTCTGGTGACCACACAGTGGCTGCCGAGGGTGAGGACACGCCATCCCGAGTGGACAGCATCCCTTTGCCAGCCGGCAGAGCACACATGTGGGCTCACAGGACGGCGAGCTCCTTCCTGGAGGTCGTGGGCATGGTGGGGCTTCCTCGGGCCAGCACCGCCAGGACACTGCTGAAGCAGGACAGCCGGTGGCCAGGGCACGGGTAAAAAGTCTCAGCTTCTGACTGGCGGCACGGCAGCAGCCGCATGCTGTTCTCCCTCCTCCAGTCCCCGCCAGCACACGCTGGAGGGTGTGCAGCAGTGCAGGCTGGCCGGACAAGCAGAGGGATCCCCGAGGGTCCCGCAGTCACGGTGCTGGGCCCAGTATGCTGGCTTTCTGACAATGCAGACGGAGAGCAAGGCCCTTCCACTGTGGGTGACAGTGACCGAGCGGCCCCTTCTCCCTCTCCTGCGGGCAGCAGACGGTGTCGAGCGTCACAGATGGCGCCTAGGGACCCCTCCGCCTGGCAGCTGCTGAGGGCCCGGGGGCCCCAGGGAGCTGGGACACTTATCTTTCTTTTTGAAATACTGTCCTTCCCCGGCGCGTCTTCCAGGGAGCACGGGAAAGTGAGCAGGGCCCATGCTGGCGTCCGTCCTCTTGTCGCAAGTTCGCCCATTTGGCCGTGCGTGTGCCGGCCTTCCGCGTCTTGAAACGTGCAGCTGCTGTCGAGGAGAGTCCGTAGAAAAGCGCAGCTTTTCCTGGAGGAATTTGCTTTAAAGACAGGCATCCTGAAGCAGTGGCCCGGCTGGGGGTCCCTGGCGGCCTGGGTGGGTGGGTGGGTAGGGTTCGTCATAGACCCTCAGGGCTGCGATTTGGCTGTAGGAGAAAGATGAATAAAAAATCAAGCTCAGGACCAACACTGGTGCAGCAGGAAAAGCCGCCGCCTGCAACATCGGCAGCCCACACGGGTGCCGGCTTGAGTCCCGGCCGCTCCACTTCCCATCTAGCTCTCCGCTGTGGTCTGAGAAAGCAGCAGCAGGTGGCACAAGTGCTTGGGCACCTGCACCCACTTGGGAAACCTGGAGGAAGCTCCTGGCTCCTGGCTCTGGATCAGCTCAGCTCCGGCCGTTGTGGCCCTCTGGGGAGTGAACCAGCAGATGGAAAAACTCACTCTTCCTTTCTCTCCCTCTCTGTCTGTAACTCTGACTTTCAAATAAATAAATAAATCTTTTCTAAAAAAAATGCTGGCCTTGGGGCCACCCTCAGGATGGCACGGATTGGGCACACTGGTAGTTGTGCTGGTAAGTAAGGAACAAGAAATAAAAACGCAGAACATATGGGGATGGCACTGGCACAGGGAGGAAGTCGCCACTCGGGATGCCTGAGTCCCCCTTCCCAGTGCCTGATGGGAGTCCTGGCTCCTCCGCTCCCAAGCCAGCTCCCTGCTGATGAGCACCGAGGTATTTGGGTTCCTGACACCCGCGTGGGAGACCTGGATGGAGTTCCAGCTCCTGGGTTGGCTGTGGCCCAGCCCTGGCTTAGTGGGCATGGTGGGGGTGTTGAGAAGGGAAACAAGATTCTAACAGAACCTGAAACACGTGTTCTCTTTTTCCTCCTTTACATGAGTGTCTTGCCGGGAGAACGGACGGTTTTGCTATCACGGATGGTAAAAGCAGGCAGAGGCCGACAGACCAATGTGTCTGCCTCCATCCTGCTCCCCGGCCCCTCGCAGCAGGCAGGAAGCCCCTGCCACCCCAGGTCTCGCCCCTTCTGGAGCAGTTCTGTTCATGAGCAGTGGGGGGTGGGCTTGCTGCTGGGGTGGGGGGTTCTTGGTTTGCCAGCCTCTCGGGTGTGCAGGTGGAGCCCACCTACTGTTCACACCGCTCCATCGCTGAGTTTTAAACACAATTTTGCTTCCCCACATGCGTTTGTGACTGGATGGGGAGCTCTCTGCCTCCCTGTGGTTAGGGAACTAGGGAAGAAGAGGCCTTGATCTCCGGCCTCGGACAGAGGAAGTAAGTGCCGTTCCTCTTCCTCCTGTGCACTTTGGGTTCATTTCCAAAGAGAAGGGGAGTAGGTCTGGCTGGCTGGCTGCAGTTTCAAGCTGGCCAGTGGTTTGGATGCCTGAAACGTAAAACGTTCCCGGCCGTTGCTTCCTGATCAGCCCCGCTGCTGGGCCGCAGTCCCTGGTCTCCGACCACCCTGTGGGATTGAAGCAGACCTGGGGGCGGGCGTCTGGCCTTGTGAGCAAGGCACCTCATCCTCTAGTGAGCATTGGGTTCAACTTCCAGCTCTGGGTCTTGATTCCGGCTTCCTGTGGCTGCACAGCCTGGGAGGCAGCAGCTCAGGGCTCAGGGATTGGGTTCCTGCCAGCCATAAGGGAGACCTGGACGGAGTTCCGGGCACCCAGCTACTGCCCAGCCAACCCTGGCCCTTTCAGGAGTTGGGAAGTGAACCAGCAGAGGGGGGTCTCCCATCTGCCTCTTTCTGTGTCTGTCCCTCAAATAAATGTTTCAAAATTAAGAATTAAATGAAGCGGCCTCAGGCTAGTGGTCTCCAAGCCAGAGATTCACAGAACCCGAGCCCCTGTGCTCTGCCCTGCATTGCTGGGACACCCGGCGTGGTCTGTCCAGGGCAGGGCTGCCTGTGTTTCCAGTCTGAGCCGTGGCAGAGCCGTGCAGATGGGAGGCCCAGGCGGCCTCGGGAGTTGAGTGCAGCCCGGGGAGGAGGGGGGCGTGTACGGGATCCCGGGTGTAGTTTGCTCTGGCACCCTTCCCATGCGGAAGCTTCGGCCACGCAGGGCCTTGGCAGCCGTGCCTGGTTCCGTCAGCAATGCTCCCAGCATGCAGCAGTCCACGGCAGGACCACCGTGTGGGGGGACACTTGCCGTGTGTGGCGTCTTTGTGTTTAGGTCTTGCCTGATGCTGAGACACCGAGGGAAAACGGAGATTGCAGGAGCAGGCCCGGCTGAAACCGCGAACAGAGCTAAGGGCATGCAGGAGACAAGCCCTGGGCTGGAGGCTAGAATTCCCCTGGGTGGACACAACCTGTAAGCACAGGCTGTGGGACCAAGGCCACCCTTTGATGGGCCCTTTGTGCAAAGCCATTCAGCAGGACGAATTCCGATGAATGTCTCCTGTAACCATTAGGAAGCAGCACTGCCCCCAGGAGAGATCTGATGGACAGCTGAAGGAGGCGGAGCAGGAACCCCGGGAGGTTCTCGGGAGAGCGTCCTGGTGCCGGGGCCCTGTGCAGGGCTGAGCTCTCCTGGGTGTGAAGGCTCCGGTTTCAGGCTCACTTCTCATGGATCCTGGATGGAAGTCACCTGAGAAGGCATCGTGTCTCATTCCTGTCCCACGTGCCACAGTTTTGAGGATTCCAGAGCCGTGGACCTCAAGGACACAGAGCTCGTGAGAGCTGGATTGAGCTGCAGAAGGTGGGCGGTCACCAGGCGCTGGAGAGGCAAGGCGCTCCTGAGAACCGGACACGGGAGGGGTTGAGCCCAGGGCCAGCAGAGGTCATCCTTAAGGATGCACCCGTCTAAGTGTGCAAGTCTCAGGACTGCCAGCGCCTGCACACAAGGGGCCACAGAAGCGGCCCGCAGGTCCTGAGAGCCCAGGACAAGGCCCGGACTGGGCAGGTTTCTCCACTGGGCAGCGTCCTCACCGGCAGGCTCAGGGCCCCCAGATGCAGACCTCGGCTGTGCCCACTCCTCTGCATTTTTCTGTTGTGACTTATTTTCCAGCAGACACAAACATACTTCCTGTTCAGTTTGAGTGATGTCACTCCTTGATATTGGCACATCTTGTCCCAACTTAAGAAGTTGAAGTCTGGTTTCCTTGTGGTTCTCTGGTGAATTTGGTGATTTCTTACAGACATCAGCGTTGGGCTCAGGCACACCAGAACACCTCCCCCGAGAGGCAGGTGATGACCCTGAGCTGAGATGCCCGGCCGCCTGCCAACAGAGGTGGAAGACCCTGGAGCGCTGGGCATGCTGGCCGGCCCTGTCCTGCCCAGTCTGGCCGCCCTGTCTTGCCCAGCCTGGCCTTCCCGTCCCGTCCAGTCTGGCCGCCCTGTCCTGTCCAGCCCTATTTGCACTACCAGGGAGTGCCAGAGGTGGCGCTCTGACTCTGCACCCTTCCCTCTTCTGCAGGCAGCCTTCAGCAGTCCCAGGTGCTCTCCTACTGAGCCTGCAGTGGGCCACGTGGGGCGGCCACCGCGTGGGACGAGCTTGCTCCCCTGAGAGTCCTCAGGGAAGAGAACTGCTGGCCGGAACCACCTCCCTGTGGCTTTGGACCCTGGTCCTCCCGAGCTGACCCGTAGGTGTGGTTGCTGGAGCTCGAGGGGCGTCTCACTGACAACGCAGAGCCTGCCGGGTGGCGCTGTGCAGACAGAGCAGCACGCGTGGGGAAGCCGACGCTGGGTCGCTTCCAGTTGTGCCGTCCGGAATGACCGTTTGCTGTACCAGGCTGCAGCTGGCCCCTGGCGAGGGCTTGCTGCCCAAGTTTCTACACCTCCCCGGCTGGGCAGGTTTCGCCCTGAGGGGCTCGGACAAAGGCTGCCTTTATTCATCACCTACGGTGGTTTCAGTTTACGGCTCATTTTGATCCTGCCATTTTTGGGCGAAAATCCAGGATTTCCTCATTGAATTAAAACTTGGTTTACATGGTGTCCCAAGTGTATCAGATTTATAAAATTTGAAACAAGTTGTATCTGAACTACAAATATGAGCCTCCATTGCACCACTAAATAAATACAAAGTGGGGGCGCGGGGAGGGCTGGGAGCAGGAGAGCAGGTGCACTTTGTCCTTGGTCCCCTTGAGTCTACAGCAGCGTCTGCCCCTCGCCACGCTGCTCCCCGGGGTTATCCCAGACCAGCGTCCCCTTGTTAACTCCGTGTTACCCTCCTGCACGGGCCTCGAGCACTCTGTGTTCCCGACACTCTCCTCCTGGGGGGCGGGGCCTGGCCTGGGAGCTTTCGCCCTTCGTTGGCCTCTGGGGTCTCCTTTAGTAAGTGTTCACACTTACCTCCGCCCCCCCACCAGGATTGGGGCTTCACACCAGAGGCCGCGCCGCCTAAGCAGCTCTTTCCTTTTCCTCTCACTTTGGTCGAGGGCGCAGTTCTTGGAAATGGGCCGCCTCTGGCATGTTTGGAAATGGGTGTGCCGTGTTGTCCCTGGGGCTCAGGGGACAGACAGAGGGCATCCTCTGTGCCCTGGAAGGCCCCGGCCCTGGGCTGTCTGCACCCGGGGCTTCTTTCTGCTGGCTGCTGCCCAGAGGCCGCAGGTGGAGCCGCTCATCCTCTGTATTGATCTGCAGAAACCCGCTGGCAGGATTCGCTGGGATTTGTTCATGTTGGCGACTCTGGACTCACGCTGGGTTGAGTCCAGTCGGGGCTGTTACAAGCGGAGCTTCCAGGCCCGTTCTAGTGCAGGTGAGCGTTTGTTCCCCTTAGAGGCACAGCTGCTGCATCCCGGAGCTTTAGAAGTGACCAGCGGTTCCTGCGGGGGTGCCCATTTCCAGGTGGGCTGCTTGATCCAGCATCTCGCCGACACTTGCAGTTGTCAGTTTTCCCACTTCAACCGCTCCAGTGTGTTTGAGGGGAAGTGCCCCTCCCGATGACTGCAGCTCAGCCTAACGGAATGAGGGATGTGGCGATTTCCATGTCTGCATCTCGCGAGTTCAGTTCACGTGCATCATTGTCCTTGATCTGCTCCATGCTGGGCTTACAGCACGGGCTGAGCTGAGACGGCGCTGTCACGGTGGGGGAGAGCCGCCCGGCCGCGCCAGGCCAGCACCTCCAGCCCAGGAAGGGCGCTTCCTTCCTCTGGTCAGCAGCGTCTTCACACGTGGTCTATGGACACTGGCGTGGGTGTCTGTGTCTCCTCCTCTCCTCAAAGCCCACCAAAGTCCCCTCTGTTCTACTGAACTTCCTGATAGGAAGCAAACCTGGGAATGCAGCGAGCTTGTGGGCTGTGTTTAAATTCCCGGTGACCTTCCTCTCCCTCTGCCATCAGACTGGTGAGTTCATCTCCCTCTGCCATCAGACTGGTGAGTTTGTGCCGCGCATGGCCTCCCTGGTCCACACCGACTCCACCGGCGGGCGCAGCCTCGGGTTCTTCTTTCGCGGCAGGCTCCCAACTCTGAAACCTGCGTGTGCAGCCCAGACCCAGGGGCGGCGCTGACCATGCATCCGGGGCACACAGTGCTTTTCCCTGCAGCACTGATGTGGGTACAGCTGTCGCCACGTTGCTGCCATTACCTGTGCTCAAGTGCTCTCTGAAAACACTCAGCGGAGCATCCCACGAATTGGCAAGGTGACCTTGAATACGGGACAGCACAGCGAGTCCACTCTACTGGTAGCATTACAGCTAATCTTGGGCTGTGCCTAACTTGCGACTCAAACTCCATCCCCAGTGTGCGGGCACGGGACTCTCTGAGGTCGCAGGCGGCCCCTGGGGTCTCGGAAGGTGTCTCCCAGGGATGAGGGTGTCACTCTGGGCTTCTCGGGCTTGTGCCACGCTGGACAAAAGGACACTGGGTGCTTTCGTCAAAGCTGTGGCATGGAATTGGGCCTGGGCCTGGGCCTGGGGCAGCTGTGCAGTCCGAGAGACGGCAGTTGGGCCACGGAGGAGAGCGGGGTGAGGGCTCGGGCGCCCTCCCGGGGGTCTGTGGGACGAGGCTCTACCTCCTTCTCAGTTCCCGTGATTCCTGCAGGACGGTGCTTCCAAGGCTTCATGGGTGAGGGGAATGGAAACATTTATTCTGGTACAAAAATTGCGAAAGATTTTTTTCCAAGCCTGTGTTGTCTTGAACCTTGTGAAGTGCGCTGTGGGCTCCTGGACCTGCCCCTGCCCCGCGTGGAGAGCGTGGGATTTGCTGCACTCTGCACCTCTTGCTCCCTTTGACTTTCCTATTGATTTGTTTGCAAAGCAGAGACAGACAGAGCCCTCAGCCACTGAGTCGCCCCGAATGCCCACAAAGGCGGGGCCTGGGCCAGGTCCAAGCTGCGAGCCTGGAACTCAACCCAGGTCTCCTGTGTGGTGGCAGGGACTCTGTTAGAGGCAGCACCTGTGCGCAGTAGCAGGAGACTGGACTGGGGAGAGCCACGACTGGTCCCAGGCACTGTGACGGGAGATGCAGGCATCGGAACTGTCCGTCAGACCTCTGGGCCCGTACCTCTGCCTGGGCCCACACGTACAGGGCTCTGTGTGTATTTTCACGCACACATCGAAGACGTCTTTCCCGGGTCACAGGGCAGGTACAGGTTTCTGATTCTTCAAGGAGAAGCTGACCAGCAGCAGTGCTCTGTCCTCTGTGATGCCCGGCACTTCCAGTTACCCCAGGAGCCCTGGGAGCCCTCATGTGGGAAGTGAGCAGATCAATCATTATCCCAGCCTTCGCACAGGGTCGTGAGTTCCGCTAAGACGTTCTCGCCCTCTGCTGCTGTGGCTGTGTGTCCGCCGCCCGCGTGTGCCCAGCCAGGGACCACAGGCCTGAGGGAGCAGTCACCGTGCCATCTCCCCCTGCTTGTGGGATGAGCGGGGGGCTGTGTCCCTGTTCCTCATTCTGGAGGCAGGTGCAGGAGTGGGGTCCTGAGGTGGCCCAGGCAGATGGCACATGGTGGGCTCCAGGGTCTGCACAGAGGTGCCGGCTGCCCGGGACTCCCTGGCCTGGCAGACGCGCCCTGCCCTGCGTCTTGCACAGCCCCTTGTCTCGCACAGAAAGTCAGGCTGCAGTCGTGAGGCTCCTCCCTCGGCCCCCCCCCCCTTTCCTCGCTGTGTCAAACACCTGCCAGCTCACCCTCTCGTGGCCGTGACCGCTGAGGCGGGAACTCCAAGGTCTCCTCAGCTCCTCTCGTCCTTCCCAGAGCACACAGGTGGCAGGGCCTTCGTCACGTGGTGGCCTTGCTCTGCCTTCTCCCGAGGACACAGGGCTGCCCTTGACCCTGTCCCCGTAGTATCTGCTGGTGTGCACGTTACCTCCTGCAGACGTGAGCGGGCACAGGGCGCCTGCCACGCGGGCAGTGAGCAAACACAGGGCCTCACTCACGGGAGGGCGGCCTTCCCCTCACCGTGCTCATGCCAGCTTCCAGTTCCCCGTGCCCATCGTGGCCGGACACAAGCATCACAGAATGAGACTGCAGGGGCGCCCACGGACCACGCCGCCCCGGGCTGGAAGGCGGGGCTCCTCCGCGTGGTAACTGTCAGCTTGTGTGGGCTTGCTGGGGGTCCTCTTCTAACACGGCCGGACAGGAAAAAACAACTTACATTCCCATCGGTGACGGCGGCTGCAAGCACGTACCCCTGCAGCCTCTGCAGGTCCCAAGCGGCGCTAAAACCCCGTTGTTTTATTCTGCTTATCCAGGGGACGCAGGCTGGTGGCAGGAACGCAGCGTGCCTGGGTCTTCCTTCTCATATGCCTTTATCCAAGTTCCTCAAGTCTCTGACCCAAACCAAGCTTCCCCGGCCCCTGCCCTGTGCTGCCAGTCAGGCCTGGCCTCTCCTCCCCCTGGTGGCCAAAGCTGAAACTCCTGCACTGCTGCCCCACTTGGAAAGCATGCGTGCGGGGCTCGGGCTCCGTGCTGCTGACCAGGGGCAGCGTCAGCTCTCCCGGGCCTCTGGAGTTCCCACCTCCAGTCCGGGCTGCTCCCCTGCCAGCTGCAAAGTGACCCCTCCAGCAGCCAGGCCCGGCTGCGTCCCCTCCTCTGAGCTTCCCAGGACAATCCGGCTTCTCAGCCTGCGGAATCTGGCCGGAGGCCGTCTCTGCTCTCCTTTCCAGAACCCCAAGCCATTCCTATGCGCTGATGTGTGCAGCTGTGGAATGACTTTCGGGGTGGCGGTGGGGCAACCAGGTTTCCCATGGCTGTGGCCCATGTGCCCTCTACTCGCCACAGATGGATGTGCATTCTTCTTACACATTTATTGAAAAGGCGGACACACACACACACACACACACACACAGGTCTTCCATCCACTGGGTCACTCGCTAGACGGCTGCAATGGCCAGGGCTGGGCCAGGCTGAAGCCAGGAGCCAGGAACTCCACCTGGCTCTCCCACGCAGGGCTGGGGTCCAAGCACTCGGGCCGTGGCCACTGCTTTTGCAGGCGCACTAGCGGGGAGCTGGATGGACAGCAACACCCGACGCGGGCGCCCCTGCTGCACCCAGCGCTTCCCATCCCACCCATCTCTGCACCAGGGCAGCGTTTTTGGGTGCGGATGGTGTGGGGCAGAATGTGGGGACTGGACCTCGAGGCTGCACCCCCCAGGTCTGCCTCAGCTCTACCGTACCTGAGCACTTGCGTGGTGGTCTGGGCTGCAGGGACACCTGCCCTCCCCACAGAGCTGAGGTGGGGAGAATGGGGGCCAGGCCAGGATGCGCAGTTTGGCCAAACCCGACGTCGAGGGGCACAAAGTCCGCAGCCCAGGAGTGGAGTAGGGGGTGGCGTGGCAGCCAGGAGGGGAGGTGGGGCCCAGGCTTCAGGGGGACAGAACTGGGGCCCACACCTGGCTGGCCGAGGTGGCAGGGACTGGCTGGGCGGCAGAGGCCCTGCAGGCGTGACACCGAGACGGCTGTTGCTGGCTCAGGTGGCCTTGCCTCAGGGGTCTCTCCGGGCAGGGGTACCGAGTCCAAGGCCAGGGTTTTGGTGGGTGCAGAGGCCAGTGTGTGAGAGCAGCACTGTTCCACAGCAAGGCCTAGACACAGCATCCAGCTTGGACCGGTGCCTGTGCGTGGGGCTGCGAGGGGCAGGCCCCCCTGGGAGCCGGCAGCACGCAGCGATCTTGTCAGAACGTGGACACCAGACACCAGGACCGGCACATTCCTCTGAGATAAGATGAGCAGTGCCTGGCAATGCAGCCACCACCCAGGTCTCCCCAGGGAACACGGTCTCTGGGGAATCATGGGGAACCACCACCATCTAGTGGTCGCTCCTGGGAACTGCAGGCCACCCCCGCCTCGCCCAGGGAGCCTGGGTCCCCAGCAGCTGCCCCCAGCTGCCCAGATCAGCAGCCCTGGCCAGTGAGGAGAGATGCCCTTCCAGGCCCTGCCAAACCTGGGGCTCTTTGCTGTGCCCTGGTCCAGGGAGAGGCTGGGCCATCAGTGCTCCCCAGGCCCCCCCCCCGCCCCCCGCTGTCATGGAGCCCCATGAGACTTAGGTGGCTGGACAGATAAGTAGCAGACACACATGGGAAACTGAGTGGCTCATGAGGAACAGTCAAATCTGCTTCACCCGGTGACTGTGCTCACGGCTCCGTTCTGTGGTGACCTTGCAAACACAAATATCCTGAGTTTGGTCAGGGAGACACGTGTGCAATTTTATTAGTTAATGTGCTGACTTTGGTATTGGCAGCGGAAGGTTCAAGTGCAACCACGCCTGTTCGGGGAGTGTCCACGCCTGCCCCCACCCCAGCCCTGCCGTGCTCAGGGAAGGCCACGTGGCTGACACTGGACCCAGGGCTGGTCCTGGCACTCCTCTGGGCCTCTCCCACTTGTGGCCAGTGATGGTGTGGACCTCAGTAAGCTTCCCCTCTGCACAAACGTGGTTGTCTCAGGTGTTCTGCTGCAGTAACTAGAAGCTGATGGACACTCACACTTTCTGGGGTGAGCCTGTTAGAAACCCACTCTGAACAAGCTTTGCGTATCCGACGTGGTGCTGTTGCCACGGTCGCTGTGCTGCATGGGGGGGTCCCTGAGCCCTTCCTCCTGCCTCGCTGACTCTCACTTCCTCTGCCCGAGGCTGTCCCAGGGCGCCCGTGCACCCGTGCGCCGACCCTGGCAGCCCCTGTTCTGTGGAGACGGGAAGGGTTTCTCCTCCTGTGCCTGGCTTATGTCCCCAGCACGGTGTCCTCCACCCCGCCCCCGCCCCTCTTTCAAAGCTGAGTGGCGCTTCATTGTGGGTGTCTCACGCATTCTACTTGTCCACTTGTCTGCCCGTGAGCGTGGAGCTTGGTCCCGTATCAGCTGCAGTGAGCACAGTGCACGCATCTCACTGAGATACGCGGTTCCCGTCCCTGGACGTCACCGGGCAGTGGGACTGCTGGGCGATACGTACTCCTACTCTTAGCGCTTTACTTTCACTAGCGCTCGACCTCCCAGCCAGAGGGATCAGGCGAGAAAAGGAAGGGGAAGTCGTCCCGAGGAGAGAGGTGCATTGTCTGTTCACCGACCACACGGCTGTGTAGACAGAAAACCCTCAATGTGCCAACAGCCACTGCTGGGACGAATGAGTCAGGTGACACCGAAGGATGCAGACTCAGCACCCACACTCAGCAGCGTTTCTGTCGACCAATGACGAAGAGGCCAGACAGAAATCAAGGGAACCATCCCACGTGTAACAGCTACAAAAATCAATCAATCAAATGGCTGGGAATAGATTTAAGAAAGAAGGCGGAACATTTATACCCTGCAAACCGCAGAACACGGATGAAAGAGATTGACGCTGGCACAAATAAATACAGCCTTTCATTGCTGGCTTGGAAAACGCAACGTCGTCAAACTGTCTAAGCCAAGGCAGCCTGCAGAGTCAGAGCAATCTCCACCAAAGCCTCAGGACAGGGACATTTTCCCACAGAAATAAAATAAGAGTCCTGAAATTCACATGGAACCATAAACGACTGAGCAGATAAGCAATCTAGAGCAAAGAGAACAGAACCGGCGGCATCTCACCGCCTGATTCCGAAACCCACCGCACAGCTACGACAACCAAAACAGTGTGGTGCCGGCCTTGCAAAGACAGAGACTGACGGAACAGAAATGGATGCACACATTTCAGTCCGCTGACTTTTGACGGATTCCAAGAATGCACGTCGGGGAAAGTGTGTTTTCTTCAATAAATGGTGCTGGGAAAACCGGATATCCACACGCATAAGAAGGAACTGGTGCCTTATCTCGCGGCCTGCACAAAAGTCAGTTCAAGGTGGGCGTTCGGCCTGGCAGTTAAGATGCCCACGTCCCACGTGGTCTCACTGGCTCCAGCTCCTGACTCCAGCTTCCTGCCAACAGGCACCCTGGCAGGCAACAGGTGATGGCTGAAGTCGTTGGCTCCTCCTACGCACGGGAACAGCTGGATTGCCTCCCCAGGCCCTGGGTTGGCCTTTGTGGGCATTTGGGGATAGAACCAGCTGATGGATGTTCTCTCTTTGTTGTTCTCGCTGCCTCTCAAATAAATGAATGTTTATTAATCTACTCAAAATGGGTTAAAGGCTTACATAGAAGTGATTGTAAGGCCAGCGCCGCGGCTCACTAGGCTAATCCTCTGTCTAGCGGCGCCAGCACACCGGGTTCTAGTCCCAGTTGGGGCGCTGAATTCTGTCCCGGTTGCCCCTCTTCCAGGCCAGCTCTCTGCTGTGGTCAGGGAGTGCAGTGGAGGATGGTCCAAGTGCTTGGGCCCTGCACCCCATGGGAGACCAGGAGAAGCACCTGGCTCCTGCCTTCAGATCAGTGTGGTGTGCCGGCCGCGGCAGCCATTGGAGGGTGAACCAACGGCAAAGGAAGACCTTTCTCTCTGTCTCTCTCTCACTGTCCACTCTGCCTGTCAAAAAAAAAAAAAAAAGTGATTGTAAAACCACTTGAAGAGGGCCGGCGCCGTGGCTCACTTGGCTAATCCTCCGCCTGCAGCACTGGCATCCCATATGGGTGCCAGGTTCTAGTCCCGGTTGCTTCTCTTCCAGTCCAGCTCTCTGCTATGGCCCGGGAGTGCAGTGGAGGATGGCCGAAGTGCTTGGGCCTGCATGGGAGACCAGGAGAAGCACCTGGCTCCTGGCTTTGGATCAGAGTAGCTCTGACTATAGCACCGTTTGGGGAGTGAACCAACAGAAAGAAGACCTCTCTCTCTCTCTCTCTCTCACTGTCTATGACTCTACCTGTTTAAAAAAAAAAAAACACTTGAAGAAAGTACTGGGAAAAATCCCCTGATCAGTCTGAGAGACGAGTTAATTAGACAGGTGGATTGTGTCCATCTAAACCTGCATAGTAAGGGAACAAGGGACGGTGTGAGGAGACCGCATGGGACGGGAGACGTTTCTGCAGACCTGCACCTGGGAAGGGGCCAGTATACAAGAAACACAACACATCAACACGAAGACAATCCACTTAGAAATGGGCAAAGGACCAGGCAGGACAGTTCTCCAAGAAAGACATACAAATCTCATATAAAAATGAGCAAAAGCGTCAAAGAAGGAGGTGCCTTTCTCTGAAGGGAGGCGAGAACTTCCACTTTGACTATGGCCTTGTCTAAATAAGGTCGGAGTTCGTGAACTCAAAAGGCTTGGCAGCTCATGACAGAGCCTCGGGTGATTACTGATGTCATAAACAAGAGTGTCAGTTGTTAAGTCAACAACAGGAGTCACTGTGCACTTACTCCCCTTGTAGGACCTCTGTCCTTAATGTGCTGTACTATGAGAATTAACGGTACAACTCCTACTCAAACAGTACTCTATACTGTGTGTGTCTGTGTGGGTGCACACTGTTGAAATCTTTACTCAGTATAGAGATGATCTTCTGTATAGAAAGGAAATTGAAAATGAATCTTAATGAAGAATGGAGTGGGACAGGGAGTAGGAGGTGGGATGGATTGCAGGTGGGAGGGTGGTTATGGGGGGAAGAACTGCTATCATCCAAAAGTTGTACTTTTGAAATTTATATTTACTAAAGTTTTCTATTAAAAATAAATAAAAATAAAAAAATAAAAAAAGAGAAAAAAGAGAAAGAAAGAAAACGGGCAAAGGACGAGGCAAGACAGTTCTCCAGGGAAGATGTAGATGGCCGCCACATTGGTGAGAAGAGTCGGCAGTCACCAGGCGCCAGGGAGACGCAGAGGGCCGCCACCTGGAGCCTGTGTGTGGAAGTGCACCTGTTGGCAAGGCCGTGAGGCACTGCTGGCCTGGCGGGAGCGGGCATTAGCAGGGCCGCCTTGGCTTCCTCCAGACACCGGGACGCCTTTAAAGTGGCCAAGCTCTGCCTCTGCCCCGAGGAGGAGTGCAGATGGGCCCCTGCTGAAGCCCGCCCCTCTCCTGGGTGAGCCGCCGCGCCTCCCAGCACCAGGCCGAGATGTGATGGACACAAGGCCCGGGTGTTGCAGCGGGTCACCGCTGCTTCCAGTATCAGCTCTGAGCAACAACTGTGCGGTCGCGATTTCTAAGAACTCGGTGCCGTCTTATTTCCAAGGCTGCACTACGGCCAGGACAAAACACGAAAGGCAGGCAGTGCTTCCCAGGGAACACGGCCTGCAACTCCGAACGGGGCGGGGGACACCAGGAACACGCCCCTCGGCCCAGCTCGGACGGGAACAGAACGTTCCGTAGAACGTCTCGGCAAGCCGGACCCAAACAAGCCCCCGCGTGCGCGTGCTATTTGTGAAGGCTCCCTTCCCTCTGGGGACCCTCCCTGCTGGGACCACCCTGGGTCTGCCGCCGGCGTGGGCGTGCTGCGGGGGCACCTGCGCTAACTGTTGCCATGCTTCCTGCTCTTAACTACACGTAGTCAACAAACGACGACATTACCATGGGGGAGGCGGGCATCACATGGCGTCGACACCAGGGCCTCGCACCCACCGGGAATCGGCTTTATCTTCGGCGTCATTCGTCCAGGATTCTGGTCCGCCTGTAACCCACCCGCTTTAGAAGCTGTGTGTCCCAGGGTCCGTAGCCTGGGGAGGGGGACCACGCCCCCAAGCCAGGCCTTTCTCGGAGATCATCAGAGGCCTGCGACATTGGCCGCCTGTGCTGGCCCAGGGAGCTGCCTCAGCTGAGCAAGCCGGGCTCACCGCAGGGGTGGCTGGGAGGGAGGGAGCGAGCCGGGTTGCGTGGCCACGGGTGGGCCTGCAGAGCTGGGGGCCCGCAGAGGTGTGGGGAGCAATGGGGGCTGCTTGCACTGCAGGAAACCCTCCCTCTGTGACTGAGAATCCCCGGGTGGTTCTGCTTGCCTGTGGCTGTTAGCTCGTGTCCAGGACTCAAGATCGCACAGGCCTGCTGGGGCCTGCGTCCCCCCGTGCTTAGCCCCAGATCCAGGTGTCCCTGGTGTCTGGGAGTCACTGGGATGAGCTGCGGTTGTGACGACCCTCCCGGAGAAGCCTCTGCTGGCATCAGCCAATGCCCTCGCCACGCGACGGCACAGCACGAGGCCGTCCCCTAGGTGCCGGCTCCTTGACCCCGACTTCTCGGCTTCCAGAACAAATACCTGTTCCGTACACACGAGCCACTTCAGGTGTTCTGTGGTAACAGGAAACAGGCTCAAGGCTCCCAAGGGGCTCTGCAGCGTCGCACGCTTCTCCTGTCGCCCGGGGAAGGTGGTGTGTGCATGGGAGGTGCAGGAGACTGCTGGGAGGAGGGGACTGGCAAAGCAGACCTCACGGGCAGCTGGGAGGGGGAGGGGCCACCAGGCGCAGGCCACCGGGAGCCAAGGTCAGGACGCCTCCGCCCGACCACCGGCAGCACCGACCAGGGAGTCCGCGTCCTTATCCCGCGACTGCACTGGCTGCTTCCCTAACCCCACCCTCCCTTTACGAACCCGGTGGCTGCTTGCTGGGTGGGAAGGAGCTCCTCCTGGACCCAGAGGTTGCTGCTTCCCAAGGCTGAGGCTCCCGGAGTAGCTTTCCCCTCGGGCGAGCTGTGTGTCCACCAGCGAGCGGCAGGGCCTGCTGACTGCCCGCTGACGGTTTCTGAGAACCAAAACAGCTACCAAGCGTTGCTGATACTCAATGGCTGCCCCAGCAGCCCCGAAAATCACCCTTGTACACCCAAACCGTGGCGTATTGCACACGGGGCGCAGGGCCCACGCTGTCGGCCACGTGACTCTCCCCTTCGGGTGGGTGTGGCGGCCACGGGAGGCCACCAGGCCCCTGCTCTGTCGGCACTCACTGCCTTCGCTGCCTGCAGCTGCTCTGGGCTTCTAGTCCTCTCCTCTGCCGTCGGGGGCTGCTGGCGTGGCCTTTCCGGGGCTCCCACAACGCTGCAAACTGTAACGAGAGAGAGGTGTCAGGAGCTGGCCTCTGTGCCTCCCACAGCGTCTCCCCGCCTGCGCGCTCTTGGGCGTGGAGCTTACGCCCCCTCCGCAGGGCACACCCAGCTCCCCGTCCTCACATGCCGCTGGGGGTCCGGATCAGACCTGGGGGGGCAGGTGGAGGTGCAGGGAGCCAGCCGCCCTCTCCCCGGCAGGGCTCTCCGTCGGCCCTGTTGCTGGGAACCGCTCTGCGGCCTGCAGTCCCTGCCCTCAGACACAGGCCGTCCCGCCAGACTGAGAACAGGCAGCCTCAGGAGTCTCGGAGTCATCACGGTCTAGCCGGATTCCTCCAGTGCCCGAGTAGCTGACCAGTGTAGACGCCCTATCTAAATGCAGGCGCTCGCGGGAGCTTCGGGCTCCTCTGTGACCCAAGCGGCGCTTTCGTGAACCTGTCACCAAGCCGGGCATCAGCGGCCACGAGCGGTGCCTGCTGCCCCCTGGTGGTGCAACTCTGCACTGCCGACGCAAAATGATGACCGAGGTGACCACATCTCTCATCTTCTCTTGAGTTACAGAGGCGACCCTTCCTAGAAGCGCCGGAGCCACAGACAGCACACAACGCACAGATCTGGCGGTGTGCTTGTCGGTGAACACACGGGAACCTCCTCGAGGTGCGATCTCCAGTCGCATGGTGCAACTCCTGTGTCCCGTCCGGAGCAAAGCTAACCCAGGACCAAGCAGCCGCCGCTTGGGGGGTGGGGCAGGAATTGAGAGCAGGGATCAGGAGAGGAGGTTCTGGGCGATGACAGGGACTTGGCTTGCAGGTTGTGTTTCCTGGAACAGGATCCACGCGTCTCACTGTAAAAACAAACAGGGAGCCACCCCCAAGCGCTGGGCTCCTGCTAACGACGATGCATGCAAGCGAGCTGATGTTTGCGTCTCTGGGTTGCTGTGCCCGGAGGGGGGGCAGGTGGAGGGAAAGCTGCACCACAGACGCGCAGCCGCAGGTGTCTGCGATTCGCTGGGAAACGCTTTCAGCTCTCAAACGTCTGGAAAGTGTGGTGACGCGATGTCGGATGACAAATAGTCTGTGCTAAACCTGGGCACCTGCTTAGAACATTGGTTTTAGCAATCACTTTATAAAGTATTATAATTTTTAAGGGTTTATTTATTTTAAAGTCAGAATGAAGAAGGGAGCATCTCAGGAGAGAGAGAGAGAGAGAGAGAGAGAGATCTTTCATCTGCTGTTCACTGCCCAGATGGCCACAATGGCCAGTGCTGGGCGAGGCCAAAGCCAGGAGCCAGGAGCTTCATCCGGGTCTCCCATGTGGGTGGCAGGGGCCCAAGCACTAGCAGGGAGCTGGGTCAGAAGTGGAGCAGCCGGGACTGGAACCGGCACCCACATGGGATGCCAGCGTCACAGGTGTGGCTTTACCTGCTATGCCAAAATGCCGGCCCCAAGTATCACAATTTTTAAAAACAGGGTAGGAAACTGATTTTGGAATGCTTAGGAAGCTGAGTAACCCTAACGCAGCCCACGCACAGTGGGACTCACGCTCACACCCATGACTCCAGCTCCAAGTTTAATCGCTTTTCCCGCCAAGGCTCTGCCAACTGAAAAGTAAACCATCGGTGGGCAGCGCGCAGCCTGGTGGTGAAGACGCCTGCATCCCTCATGGGAGTGCCTGGGTGAGATTCCAGCCCCGACACCTGACTCCAGCCTCCTGCCGGAGAAGATCCGGGGAGGCAGGGGTGCCGGCTCAAGCAACCAGGTTCCTGCCGTGTACCTGGGAGGCCTGGGTTGAGCCCCTGGCTCTGGGCTTTGGCCTGGCCTGGCCTGCCTGTTGTGGGTATCTGGGAGCAGATATGGGCTAGCTCTCTCTATGCTTCTGAACAAACAAAAATCAAACAAAACGTCCTTGGGTGGCCAGGGAGGTGAGGTGGGACCAACATGTCCCGCAGTGGAAAAGCGGCTCCAGGCGCCCGGCGCTGGCTCAGGGGCAGGAGCTCCCTCTGGGAGAGCGGCTTTGTCCTGTAGCAGTGGGGGCCTCGTGGGAGGGAGTGCCAGAGCCTCCAGCCTCCCGCCGCCCCCACTGGCTCCACCTCGCGCCAGTGAAAGGACCGACCACTCACTCTGGCGCTTGATTTTACCTCCAACTCGTCTTTTTTAAAAATTAAAAAAAATTTTTTTTGACAGGCAGAGTGGACAGTGAGAGAGAGAGAGAGAAAGGTCTTCCTTTGCCGTTGGTTCACCCTCCAATGGCCACTGCAGCCAGCGCACTGCACTGATCCGAAGGCAGGAGCCAGATGCTTCTCCTGGTCTCCCATGGGGTGCAGGGCCCAAGGACCTGGGCCATCCTCCACTGCACTCCCTGGCCACAGCAGAGTGCGGGCCTGGAAGAGGGGCAACCAGGACAGAATTCGCGGCCGGGATGGGACTAGAAGCCGGGGTGTCAGTGCCGCAGGCAGAGGATTAGCCTAGGGAGCACGGCGCCGGTACCCGCTCGTCCTGATGTGCAAAGCTGCACGGATTCCCAGAGCTCAGGGTTTCCCTGCTGCTTTGAATCCGCAGAGTTCACAAGCCTGAGCTTAGGTTCCCCGCGCCCTTCACCACAGTCCCTCAGCGAGCCTGTTTCCACGCCACTGGACACCGCGGCCAGCAGGAGACCGCCTGCGTTTTTATGCCGCCGCCGCCGCCACTGCCTTGGTGTGTGTGCACGGTGAGCGATGCCTCGGAGCGCCCGAGGTCCGGGCCAGCGTGACCGCCTGTCGCACCCTGCCTGCCCTCTGTTCACAGGCACCGCTACCTGCAGGCCGGCCTCTGGTCTTGCCGGCATGGGGCTGGTGCCTCTCCCCTTGGTTACAACCACGTGATACCTTGTGCTGCCTGACAACTCTGGTGTGGCCACCACCCTGGGTCCACAGGCCAGGACTTCGCTGCCCTGCCTCCAGTTGCCGGCCGCCCCGTGTCTCCTGGCCATCCAGGCGGTCTGGGTCCAAGTCCCCTCGCGGGCTCGGCCAGCGACAGATGCTGCAGTGCAGGGCTGCGGCCGCTGGGAGGCGCTGCTGGACCACAGCAAGCCTGGGGAGGCGCCCTCAGGAGAGGGAAGCCACCAGGCTGCTTTTCAGAAAGTGTGTCCCTCCGAAGCTAATCGTCCAGCAGCAATGTCTGGGGCCCAAGCTCTGCCTGGCTGCTGGAGGCAGCTCCGCGGACCCGGCTCGCTCTGCGGGCGCGGCCCTCGCTCGGCTGAGGGGCAGCTCTGGGGGGCGGAGTGAACCCGAGAGCCAACGCCCATTCCCCCTCGTCGTCCTGCTGCGTCCACTTCATTCTGGGGGCTAGGAAGGGGGTGGGCTTGCGCACTGAAGACAGGCTGGCTAACCGCTGTCTGCTGACAGCCGTGGAAGACCCCAGAGCTCCGCGGGAGCGGGCAATCCCGTGCCTGCTCTCACGGGCCTGGGCCGAGCGGCCCCGCAGCAGTGGGAGGGGCTGCACGGGGTCTTGGGAAGAATCCACGGAGCGAAGAGCAAGCCGTGCGCGGCTCCGCGCCCAGCGCCCGGGCTCTGCCAGCGACACCCGTTTCCCTCTGCGGGCCACTTCCCAGGGTGACGCGTGGGGAGACAGCCCGCACGCGCGCGAAGTTTTCCCAGGGTGACGCGTGGGGAGACAGCCCGCACGCGCGCGAAGTCACAGACGGGCCCGCGCAGCAGGCACAGACGCGGCAGGCGCCTGGGACAGCGACGTCCTCAGCACACGTGCCGGAGCCGGCCCAGGAAGCACACGCGGGGCCTCTGCTTTCAGGGCAGGACCTTGCTTTCTGTGGAAACAGACGGAGAGGAGCAGGCGGAGAGAGAGCAAGGGCGGGGGTGAATCGCTGCAGACCAGCACGCCTGCGAGGGACCCAGGACCCAGGCAGGAGGCGCGGGCGCAGTGCACGGGAGAGGGGATTCTCCTGTCTCAGCGCCACGCGGTTTCCATGCCACCCGGGGCCCTGGAAAGGGTGGCTTCTCTCCTCACAAAGGCGAGGGCCCTGGCTGTGCAGGAGGGGGCAAAGCAGGCACGGACACGCCGCGAACCCCCAGCCCCTGCCTCACCCTGCTGCAGTCCTGCGTGCTGCTCCTCGTCCGTCATTAAGGAAACCGAGGCACACGGAGCCACCGCGTGTGTGCGTCCAGACCTCGCCTCACTGCACAGGGAGCCACCGCGTGTGCGCGCCCAGACCTCGCCTCACTGCACAGGGAGCCACCGCGTGTGCGCGCCCAGGCCTCGCCTCACTGCACACGGAGCCACCGCGTGTGCGGGCCCAGGCCTCGCCTCACTGCGCACGGAGCCACCGCGTGTGCGGGCCCAGGCCTCGCCTCACTGCGCACGGAGCCACCGCGTGTGCGCGCCCAGGCCTCGCCTCACTGCGCACGGAGCCACCGCGTGTGCGCGCCCAGACCTCGCCTCACTGCACAGGGAGCCACCGCGTGTGCGCGTCCAGGCCTCGCCTCACTGCACACGGAGCCACCGCGTGTGCGGGCCCAGGCCTCGCCTCACTGCACACGGAGCCACCGCGTGTGCGCGCCCAGGCCTCGCCTCACTGCGCACGGAGCCACCGCGTGTGCGCGCCCAGGCCTCGCCTCACTGCGCACGGAGCCACCGCGTGTGCGGGCCCAGGCCTCGCCTCACTGCGCACGGAGCCACCGCGTGTGCGGGCCCAGGCCTCGCCTCACTGCACAGGGAGCCACCGCGTGTGCGCGCCCAGACCTCGCCTCACTGCACAGGGAGCCACCGTGTGTGCGCGCCCAGGCCTCGCCTCACTGCGCACGGAGCCACCGCGTGTGCGGGCCCAGGCCTCGCCTCACTGCGCACGGAGCCACCGCGTGTGCGGGCCCAGGCCTCGCCTCACTGCGCACGGAGCCACCGCGTGTGCGCGCCCAGACCTTGCCTCACTGCTCTGCACCGTGCTGGGGAGCAGCCGGTTTCTCACGGGTTAGTGGCAGCCCTAGGGTGCCAAGGGGCTTTCTTCTGCAGGTGCTGGGTGAGGGGGCACTTGGGGCAGGGAGGACGGAACAGGGTGGGGACACGCGCTCAGTGTGTGGCAGGGCCAGGCTGGCCCTCTGACTAGGAGAGACCGCGTCTCACCTGAACTGGGGCACACAAACAGCACAGCGTCCAATGTGTGAGAAGCAGGGCGTGTCCATGCAGGCCGATGCAGCTGGGGCAAGTGTGGTCGGTCACTTCCTCCGCCCTCCATCAGCAGAAACGCCCGGGCATCGGAGGAGGACGTGGATGCGTCCTGAGCAGCCCGCCGCCAGCTGGGGTGATGCTGTCTCCGGTCTATCTCCATGCAGCCCTGGGAATGGGCAGGTGCTGAGCGGTCAGGCCTGTGGACAGGATCCGCCAGCTATGCGCTGGTGCACGGGGGCACAGACCGGGTCCTCTGCCCCCAGGCTCTGGCCCTCACCACGGTCTTAGATGCTGCCCGGGACAAACAGGAGCAGCGCTGAGCTGTGGGGTCCGGCTGACCAGGGGCTGGGGTCCGTCCGAGCTACGGGACCAGTGACAAGAGAGCACGTGCAGAAGGCGGGCAGCAGGGTCTGTGTCTGCAGGCGGCCAGGAAGCGGGGCGAGGAGCAAAGCTGCGTTTGGTCAGGCACTGAGTGAGCTCTGAGGGTTCCAGAAGCCATTGCAAGGAAAGCCCCGGTACCCCAAAGGGGAGAGCAGCAGCCCCCAGTGGCTGCACCAAGGACTGCGTGGACGCTAACCACTGAGCCAGCTCGGGGTGGGGCCTCTTCACGCTGGCACGAGGACTCGGGGCAGGCCCAGGATATGTGTGGGAGCCTCACAGCCGAGGGCTGTCCGTGGCAGGGGTGTGGCTGGACCGCTTCGTGGCAGGGCGCTTGTCAGCAGGTGAGGGCACGCTGGGGCTCTGGCTGCGAGCAGCAGGGCGGTCCCGCACGCCTTCTCTCGGGCCGGCGGCTCCTGCTGCGGAAGCCACGGCAACTGCCGTGCTGGAGCCTGCCGATGCACAAGGGGTTTCCGGGGAAGGCCAGAGCCCTCCACCAGCCTCTTGGGCCTACGGGAGGTTGGAGCGGGCGCCCGAGGGTGCGCGTGGAGTAGAGCGTGGGGCGGCTCACGCAGCTGAGGCGGAGAGCTCCCCGGGCCTGCCGGATCCGCCCTGCCTGCAGCCCCTCCGGGTCTCTGTGGGGGATTCTGCTGATTGGGGTCAGGGCCAGGGGTGTGGGGGCCTGGCTTCCTGTGGTCAGGACTGGGGTCTGTGCCCGCCAAGGGAGGCGGTCTTCCCTGGCAACCGTCCGGGGGGCAGCCTGTGCGGGGGCCGGACATGCAGGCTGGGGCCTCTGCTGCCCCAGAGGGAGGCGCCGGCTGCTGGCACCGAGCTTCTGAGGGCCTGGGCCGCCTGAGCGGCCGGAGAGGGCAGCACGGCCCCTCGTGCCCAGCAAGCCCCTTCAGCCTAGGGGTGAGGGCGCCACATGCCCTGGCCCTGACCTCGGGAGAGCAGGCCAGCGGACCCTGAGTTCCGTCGCCAGAGGAGGTTCTTGCACCCACACAATCCACAACCTCCGATCGCACGGCCGGCAGACACGGGAACCAGGCTTCTGAGTGCAGCCTCAGGAACACCGGAAAAGGGCTCAGGAGAGCTTCTGGGGCACGGCGGGCGCGGGAGCTGGGCGGTGGTCTGGCGCGTTGGGGCGGCCGCGGTGAGGCCAGCGTCGGCCTGGGTTTTGTGAGCGTCGCGTCTGGCAGAAGTCGGGCGGGGGGCCCAGGCTTGCTGTCGCCTTCTGAGGGGCTCGGGTCCACGTGCAGCTGACCGGGAACTGGGTCCGGAGCCGTGCACTGGTGTGGACGGCCGCGGACGGCGCTCTCCGGGGCGGGATGCAAACCTGCGAAGGGTTCCCTTCCTCGCGCGTTTCTCCTCTGCGTCTGCGGGGATTCCAGCTCCCCAGTGAGTTTCGCCAAAGAGAAATCAGGTTCCAAGACTGAGGTGGCAGATTCCGGAGGGTGACAGCCGAGCCTCGAGCAGGTGCGGCCGCCGGCCTCTCCCCTGCTCAGGGACCGAGCTGGGGACGCAGGGAGCCCCTGGCCCGGAGTCTGGCAGTGTGTGTGTGGCCTGCGAAGCCGAGCCGGGCAGGGAGGGCCGTTTCCTGGCCGGGTCGGCACATGTGTGGGGCGGCGGCCCCCTGCCCCTCGCTGTCCTCGCTGTGGCCCTACTCCCGCAGGGGGTCCCATGGCCCGGCTTCCTGCCGAGCAAGACGCCTTTTAACTGGGACCTGATTCCTTCAAACACTTGACACCCCGCTTCCTCGGCTTCAGGGACCTTCACTTCTTACTTGAAAGGCAGAGCCACAGAGAGGGAGAGGAGAGGGAGATGTTTCTCTCCCACACGGCCACACGTGCCGGGGCTGCAGCTGGACCTCCATCCCGGCCTCCCGCAGGGTGGCGGAGCACAGGTGCCTTCCCAGCACCCTAGCAGGAGCTGTTTGCAAGGAGAACTCTTGGACTTGACCAGCGCTCCGGCGTGGGATGCTGGTTTGCCAAGGGTGGCTTAGCCCACCGTGCCACCAGCTGGCCCCTGAAGGAACTTTTTACATGTGTGTGAGAACTGATCGATAAGGAAGTAGAATTCACTTATAAATAATTAGGAGCAGAAAGGAGAGGAGTGCCTGGGGCAGGGCTGGTGACAGACTGGTTGCAAACCAGAGCTTCCTCTCGTGTCATTCTTGTTTCACTCAAAATCTGCGAGGCAGAGGCGGAGGCCTTGGAGCTGAGGGCTGTGCGCCCTTGAACACGGCCATGTGCCTTTGCTACCTGCGGAGCAGACTCCAGGATGCCCAGTGCTGCCTCGTCACCCTGCGACTTGGCTCACGAGCAGGCCTTTCACACTGCTGGGGAGAGGGGCCAGGGCTGCGCCCGTGGTCTTGACGTCAGGACCTGCAGCAGGAACCGGATGTTGTCCACGCTGGACGCCCAGGGTGACCGATTCCTCGGCAGTGGGATGACCCTGCCAACCAAGCGCTCCCGACCCGCCTGCTGCCTTGCGCTCCCCCAGCCCAGAGCCTGCTTTGAAGAGTGTGTGGTGTCTGGCGGCTGCGCCTGACCACTGTGAGGCCTTCCGCTCGGGTCATCGTGGCGTCCACAGGAGGCCTGGCTTTGGTCTTCCGCTGCGAATGCCTGGAAAAGCAGGCGGGGAGGGGCCTGCTGCCTGCCCTCTGCTGGGCGGGGAGGGCGTGCTGCCTGCCCTCTGCTGGGCGGGGAGGGGCCTGCTGCCTGCCCTCTGCTGGGCGGACACCGGCCGCTCCTGCTGCTTGCTCTGCTGGCCACACTGGAGCTGAATCCACGCCGGATTTGTGTTCACAGCCCCGGATGTCAGTGACACTGTCTTGTCACTGTGTCCTCCGGTAAACCTGCTTGTGCGATCACGGACACGTGCCGCATCCCATCTCCTGCGCTCGGGTCGGCGGGCCCAGCCCTGCCAGGCGGCCCTCACAGTGCCCTGGCTCTCTGCACGCTCAGGAGACCGCTGCTTGCCCGTACCGGTGGGGCTTGTGCAGAGAGGCGAACAGAACCGGACCGCCGCATGTCCTGTCCCCACCGAGGGGGACTTATTAGGGGAACTGCTCGTGGGACTGTGCAGGCTGAGAGTCCCAGGACGGCAGGGTCTCTGCAGGCCGGACGTCCTGGGATGCTGGCAGTGTGGCTCCGTCCACGTCCCAAAGCCTCAGAACCGGGTGAGTTGATGGCATGACTCTCGGCCCAAGGCCGCAGGAGGGGGTGGGGTAGCGTGAGCGCTGGGATCCAAAAGCCTGGGGTCCTGAGGTCCAAGAGCAAAGAAAAAGGGGTCTCAGCCACAGGGGGGAGGGAGGGAGGGAGGGACTTTCCCACTCAGTGTGCCACAGCCCCCTCCCCGGGAATACCACCCAGCACTCCCTGAAGCAGTGCGTTACCTGTCCTAGGTGCTCCTCGGTCCCCCAGGCTGCCCCCTGGGACTAGCCGATGCCCACCTCTCCCACCGTCTGGTGCCCTGCGCTGCCTCACGCCTGTTGGCTGGACAGGTCCTCTTTGCTTCCTCCCCCTGAGTGCAGCGCCCGATGCTGAGCCCTGTGTCCTCGTCCCCGAGGACTCAGCCTGGCAGCGCTCGGCTCGCTGAGTCCGCGTTGGCCATGTTGCCCTTGTTCACAGAGGCCCCAGGGAGGCCGTGAACTTCCTCATCACGTCTGCCTCCCTTCAGCTTCTGTGGCTTCCAAAAAAGAGCTTCCCATGTTTCCCTCCTAATGCTGGCTCTCTCTGCGACCCCTCCCACCCTGGCTTTGTGCCCATCCCTGCCAAGCCCACCAGAGTGCCCGTCCCTGTCCCCGTCCCCTCCCCCCAGGTGCTGCCCCACTGCCCGCGGCCCACAGGGAGCGCGCATCTCCCTGCACTGGCTCAGCTCCTGGGCTGGCTCCTGATAAAGCCTCTCGTCTCAGAAACCTTGTCACTCTCAGTCGCTCTGACTCCCCCTCGGTCTCTCACACGTTCTGCCTCCAGCCTGACTCCCACACTGAATGCCGGTTCGTCGGTCTGCGTTTACCCCCGACCTCCTAGGAGGTGATGCGGCTCCATGGCGTGGTGAAGAGCTTGGGCTGAGGGAGCTTGAGCAGCTGGGAGAGCCACCTGTCTTCCCTTGGGAGCAGGTTGTGGCACCCAGGAGGGAGTTTCTGGCTTCGGGGGGACCTCCCTGCACCCTGAAGATGCAGGGCACAGAGAAGGGTCCACTCGCACAGGCCGTGGGACGCCCCCAGCTTACCTCGGTTCCATCAGCTTTGTCCAGGGAGCCTGGCCTCTCCATGCCGTCACAGCTGGCTTCCCGTTCTGAGTCTTCGTGTCTGAAGGCTCCCCCGTCTCGTGAAACATCCACCAAGTAGCCTGGGCGCTTTTCTCTCTGCTAATTGACACACACTGACTACGCACACTCGTGGGTGCAGTGTGCTGTCTACACTGTGTGATGACCAGATCAGGATAGTTCCCATATCTGTCACCTCAGTCGGGCATTTGTTCCTCTTCATGGTGACACACTGCGAATCCTGTCCTGCTGCTTGGAACTGTGTAGTGTGTGACCGTTGAGTACGGTCACCCTGCTGTGCAGTAGGGCAGCTGAGCTCTGTCCTGACTGCGGCTGCTAACCCATGGGCTCTTCTCTGGCTCATGGGTTTTGTTACAGGGGCCTTGGCTCAGGCCTGGCTGTGTGAGGTTCTGTGGAAAGTCCTCTTGTGTGAAATCCCTTGCAGAGTTGAGGCGTGATCCATCAAGGCGTTGTGGTACAGAGAAGAGGGAATTTTGGATTCAGAAATCCTAATTCACATTTTGGTGCCAAGCTGCGTTTATTGGGTGACAGTGAACTTGACCATCGGGCTGTTGTGAGCTCCAGTTTTCTGATTTGTAAGATGCAAACGATAATGCCTTAGTTTCCTCCATCTCGGGTAGCATTTCTGGTGGTTGGGTGGCAGTGGCCTGCTGGTCGCTGATGTATCTTGTGGAAAACAAGTCTGATCGAAGCCTGGGTCAGGCTGAGCTGAAGGGAGCTCTTAGCGCCTTCCCTGCTCTGGTTCCGTAACGGCTGTGGCCAGCTAACGTGCCGTTTGGGTTCTGTGAGTCTCTCGTATGCTGCTTCTCAGATTTTCGTGGGTGGAGTTTGGAAAGTGCAGCTGTAGAGTAACGAAGCAGCACACTCACTCAGTGTGTTCTGCACACCCGTCAGGTGCCTCACACCTCGGGCGGCGTCTTGTGCGTCACGCTGACACCGTGGGGCATCCGGGTCTGCAGCTTCCAAAGGCAGCACTACGTGGGGTAAGAAGATGAAAGCCGTCACGAGTGGGTGAATGTAGAGCAGCACTGTTTCCGCTCCCTGGGACCTGGCGTGCTTTCTGCAGAGCTGGCTTCCAAAGACGAGGGCGGAGCCAGGTGGGCAGTGAGGCCAGGAGGCTCCTGCCTGCCGTTTCACATGAGCAGCCCTGTCGCTCGAGTTTGAAACAAGGCGTCTTGCGTGCTTTCAGAAGCTGGGGAGAGGACTCTGAAACCCAGTCAGCGGTGTAACCTACGTGGTTGTTGGATTACTTTGTCCCACATGGGAATGGCACTGGATCGATCCAGGACGGGCAGGAGGGCGGAGGGCCAGGCGGGATGCTGGCGTGGCAGGTGCCGCCTTCGGCTGAAGGTCAGCTCCGGAACGGGGGCCTGGTAGTAAGTGCTCACGTTCCGTTCCTGCATCTGTAAAGCAGGATGGCCTGCAGCAGGTCATCCATGTCCTCGCTCAGTTGTCGCAAATCTTAACTCAGAAGGAGGACTATGAGAGGTCTCCGGAACGTGATGGAGAATGCACATTGTGACCAGCTGAGCGTGGCTGTCAGAAATGTTTTGCACCAAGATGAGCCCACCTTTCCCTTGCGTTTTCCCGTGAACTTCTGGAGGCATGCGCCTAAGAGCAAGCGCAGGGTGGGCAGTATCGGCATTTTGGGGCCGAGTACTTCGTTGTGCGGACCATTGGTGTGCATCGTAGGGCGCTCACTCACCGCTACCTGCAGCCCCGGGCCTCGGCCATCCACCTCAGTGACCACCGTGCTCTCCCCATGGGGCTGCTGTACAGATGGGCAGTCAGAGCAGCTGCGGGCTTTGTCCACCGCGTGCTGTCTGTCTCAGCGGTCACTCAGTGTGTTCGCCAGCCGTCACAGACGTTCATCGCATCTGTTGATCATCACCAGAACTCTCGGGGACAGCTTGACTCCCCATCCTGCAGACGGGCTCATCACAGCCGACTGTCGCCTCGCCCCCACGCTGTGTCGGTCTCCCTCATTGTCGTCCCACGATGGTCCTTTCACGTCGGCTGGAATCGGCCCCAGGCTGGGAGTCCTCCCAGCACTCGCTGTGCTCCTTGGACCCTTTGTTTCCTGGGGACGAGCAGTGTGAGACTGGGGTCTGCTTAGACGCTGTTTGAGAGTTTCATCAGTGGTGCTGTGTTCCGAGCCCACTGTGTTCCGAGCCCACTGGGAGGCACGGGGTCTGCTTGCCTGTCTTTCTGACAGTGGCGCAGGTAGGGGATTCAGGTGCTCAGTCTGATTCCAAACCCCTCCCATGGCGAAGACCCCAGTGCCACGGGGGGTCTTCAGGACGGTGGTCTCTCCGGCTCTAGGTGTCATCCTGTGTGTGGTGTGCAGTTCTTCGGCAGTCGTGGCAAGGGGGTGGCTGGACTCCCCCGTGTGACAGTGAACCATGCTCTGCACTTCCCGTCCAGAACAAGCGGTTTTTGGTTCTGCGTCTGCGTGTGTGTAACCTTTGACTGTGCTTTCCATGTAGTGGGTGTGTCTCACCGCCCTGCGGCGATTTTCCCTGAGAGCCCCCATTGTCTCTTGGAGACCCTCGAGGCGTTCCTCAGCTCTGAGGCTGTGCCCCTCCCTGCTTCCTGGCACAGCAAGACCCCTCAGGCTGCTTCTTTGCGGTTCCTGCGCCAGTCACTTCCCCAGGCGCTTGGTTTGTGTGGTGGGAAACGCATCTGCAAATGGGGATCTGAGCAAGGGGGAGGGGCAGGGGTGCTGGCCCCCGTGTTTCCAGGCCTTTCCACAGCCACAGCAGGAAATAGGCCGAGGGGCGGGAACATGAGGACTTAACTCCCAATATTTCCAATTTAACCCTGGCATAGCAAGAATCCTACCTGGCTTCTTTGATCTTGTACCTGGGTCTGTTTGCATTTGAAAATTAGTAAGTTAGTTTCTTTTAAGATTTATTTATTTGAAAGTCAGAGTTACACAGAGAGAGCAGGAGAGGCAGAGAGAGAGAGAGAGAGAGAGAGGGAGGGAGGGAGGGAGGTCTTCCATCAGCTGGTTCACTCCCCAGTTGGCCACAATAGCTGGAGCTGCACTGATCTGAAGCCAGGAGCCAGGAGCTTCTTCCGGGTCTCCCACACGGGTGCAGGGGTCCAAGGACCTGGGCCATCTTCCACTGCTTTCCCAGGCCATAGCAGAGAGCTGGATCGGAAGTGGAGCAGCCAGGACCTGAACTGGCACCCATATGGGATGCTGGCACTGCAGGCAGTGGCTTTTCTGGCTACATCACAGCACCAGCTACACCATAGCACTGGCCCCACACATTAGTTTTTACTGACAGCGGGTATAAATACTTATGTGCTTTGTCCTCCCGTGCATATGCACTTATTAGACCATATACATGTACCCCTGACACCACTGATAGCAAGGCTGGTGAACAGAGCTTAGGATTCCTGCTTGTTTATTTGAAAGGCAGAGAGAGACAGAGAGAATAAGACAGGCAGACATCTTTCATCTGCTGGCTCCCTCCCCAGATGTTTTCAACGGTTGGGGCTGGGCCAGGCCCAAACCAGGAGCCCGGAAGTCCATTAGCGCCTCCCACCTGGGTGCAGGGGTCCTCACCTGCTGTCTCCCAGGTGCACATCAGCAGGAAGCTGGGTGGCTTCAAGTGGGGACTTGAACTTGGACCCTCCAGTATGGATGCAGGTGAACCAGGGAGGCTGTAACCCCTGTGCCACCACGCCCACTCCTGCCTTAAGATTGTTCTTCTTCCTGTGCTCTATTCTCATTGTTTGAGAATGGGTTTTCAGTTCTCTTGTAATAATTCCGCTCAGTTACAGCCGTTCCACCAGCCTTGAGTTCTGTTCCACTTTCTGTTAGCTTTTTGCAGTACCCGTGTGGAAGTGCTTGTATCCAGACTCCCCGGTAAACAGCCTGAGGCCACGCCCACACTCAGCTGAAGCCCAGCGGGCTCTAGGTCACGACAGCCTACCCTTGTAGAGCCAGCTCTTCCTGCTCTGGGTTCCAGAGACTCACTGGATTTCAATGCTGGGGACAGAGGTGCGGCTTTGCTGAGACCCCTCTCCTATCCTGACCGCAGCCCCTTCAGCTCCAGTTCACAGGAAGGGGGGACGAGGCAGTGGGCGCGGGAACACGGCGCCGGGAGGAGCCCGGGTCCTGATCGTGGCTGCGTGTGCACCTGGGCTGTTCTCCTGACGCTTTTGAACAATGAGGGAAGATGGCGTTAGGAGCAGGTGCTAAATAAGCAACACAGGATACGGGGTGGGCACCTCTCAGGCAGGACGAGGCAGCGCTCTTCCACTGAGCCTCTCCTCCGTGCCCTGGGCTTTGCTTGTAGCAGCTTGACAGGTGTTTGTGTCGACCCTGTGACCAGCACAAGCCGGGAACTGGTGAGCAGGGGTGGATCCCACGTCACCGAGCAGGAAGTGGTGCAGGCCGGCATCTGGCCAGGTGCTCGTGGGACTCTCGGTAGGAAGCCCTTCTGAGGGGTGGCAAGGCCAGATGCCAAGGACAGACCCACTGCCCAGGGGACTCACCAGCATCGTGGACACAACCGCAGGAGGGGGCTCTCATGAAACACGGGGTTGAGGACACGCGTGGCCTGCCTGTTGGTGGGAGGTATGGAAGAAGGGTGCTCAGTCCAAGTGGCAGCACTGGGGGTGGCTTAAGTGGTGCTAACTGCCAAGATCATGTTGGCAGGAGTTTCCAGGATCTTTCTTGAGATTTTTGCTCAATGTTGTGAACAAAGATTTTTGATTGCAGTGGGGATGTTTGTGCTAACTGGGAAACACCAATCTCTCTCCTCCCCACAACCCAGAAAGTGATGCGGCCCTGTTTTCATCCTAGCTGAAGTCAGCGAGCTGTCCTTGCAGGTGAACGTGCGTCTCAGCCCAGGGGGGAAAGCACGTTTCCACGGTGAGCTCCTTGATGGGAGACTGTGGCCCGGCCCCGGCCAGCGCGGGATTCTGTGCAGAAGCAGCCAGCTTGGTCCTCACTCCCGGTCTGACCCGGGGAGCATAGCCCTCAGCGTAGTGTTAAATTGCCACCCAGCTGAAGGTGGAACGTGTGTAACACGTGTGCTGACCCCTCACTGTAACTGAACATGGGACACATGCAACACACAGGACCTCCTCACTGTAACTGAACGTGGGATGCATGTACACACATGACCTCACTGTAACTGAACATGGAACACATGTACCACACATGACCTCACTGTAACTGAACATGGAACACATGTACCACACATGACCTCCTCACTGTAACTGAACGTGGGATGCATGTACACATATGACCTCCTCACTGTAACTGAATGTGGGACGCATGTACACACATGACCTCCTCACTGTAACTGAACTTGGAACACATGTAACAACATGATCTCCTCACTGTAACTGAACGTGGGATGCATGTACACATATGATCTCCTCACTGTATCTGAACATGGAACACATGTAACACACATGACCTCACTGTAACTGAATGTGGAACGCGTGTAGCACATGTAACCTCATGGTAACTGAGCATGGGGACACGTGTAACACATGTAACACATGTGACAACATAGTGGGCATGCGTCCATCACCTTCCAGGAATTCCTCTGAAGTTGGAGGAATCTGTAACCTCCTAGACAGCAAGCCCTGGCACACCTGCACACCCTGGCTGGTTTTGGTAACAAGATCACCTTGGCTCCTTGACGTGGCCAAACCAAAGTGGTCCCCTGCCTGCAGCCCTCCTCCCTGCCTGTGTTTCCACTGGCACATGTGCTGGATGAGAACCTCAGCTTTTCTGCCCAGTTCCAGTCGCTTTAGAGCCCCCAGTGTCTGCCACGCACGGAACGGTGGTCTCCTGTGTCCGCCAGACGCTGGCGAGTGGCGTTCCCGTCACGCACGAGGAGCGCAGGTGCGGGAAGTGCCTGAGAGCCTCTGGCGCTGCAGGGTCCCGTCCTTGGGCGGAAGCCCAGAGCCCCTCTCTGAGGCTGTGAAACCTCCCAGGCCTGGTCGAAGGCGGTCGGGAGAGTGCCCGTCTGTCTCGGCGGCAGGAAGCGGCGGGTGTTTTCACAGGGCGGCCCTGCAGTGGCTTCGCTTTGTAGCAGTGAGTCTGGGAGCAGGTCACGCTGTGCGGCAGGCAGGGTGCGGGGGAAGCCTGCCTCTGTCTGCCTCGGATGCCATTTGTTCTGACTGCGAGTTCATGCAGGCGGGAGTGGGCAAGTGCGCTCCTCCTGGCACACTGATTTTATGTGATGATGGGAAATCGTCTCCTGAGCAGATGACCAGCTGTTTCAGATTATTCAGTGAATTACAGTAATTTCAGTAATTAGGAAGAAAATACTCTGGCGAAATCTCTAAATGGCTGATGCCCTCTGACCTTGCAGGAAGGCTGCTTCTCCCATCTGCAGATAACCCGGAGGGTGATTAGCTCAGCCCAATTAATGCAGTCATTTCTGAAGCGGTTGCTAGGACAGCTCATTACTGAGACTGTGAAAGGACGGTGATTTCCCGTCCCGCTTTCCCATCAAAGTCGAGAGCGAGTGTGGTGGAGGACGTGTTGTCCCTGGGGCTGCTGGGCTGGGGTGGGATTGGCCCCAGCCCCAGACTCCAACCAGAGCTGTCTGGGGAGGCTTCCCACACGCAGCTCGTGTGTGTGAGGGGTGAGACTGTTGAGTTCAACTTCACAGAGAGGCCCTCAACACTTGCATCTTTTAATTTCACCGTTTGGCCTTGACCAGCTCTCGCTTCACACAGCAGCAGTCATCTGTCATGGGCCTGCATTTCTGTGTCTCCTGCTTCTGTTGAAGAAGCCTTGCTAGGGACTCAGTTTGTCCTTTGTGCTCTACGCTGAGACACGTGGGCCCTCTGCCGTTGGAAGCTGTGAGTTCATGCGGCTGCTGGGTGCTCTCACCTCTGAGTGCACCAGCATCAGAAGCAGGTGCAGTGGCCTTCAGTTCTGCCCTGTGTCGTCTCCCCGGGGCATGAGGCCGCGGCTGCAGCTGTGGGCGTCCACGTTCAGATTCTCCAGCTGGATGGAGGCTGATGGATGGGACCCTCACAGCAACACCGCAATTTACACTCCGCCAGCACGGCTCTCATTTGTGCCTTTCCAATAGAAGGCTGCTTGGAGAGGCAGGAGGCACGTGGACGTGCTGCCTTGGAGGTAAAGCCACCACTCGGGAGTTTCAGGTGGACCCACCTGTGACCACAGTGGCTGGCCATCCCCAGGTACCCAGGGCAAAGCCGTTCCAGTTCCTCCCTGGGGCTCTGTGTTTGCTGCTTTCATTTTTCCTGACCTGTGGAGGTCATGCCTGCCCTGCAGAGTATTCATGGCACACGGGGATGCCTGGCCACAGAAGCCACCTGCTGCCCGGCCCAGTCGTCCTGCCGACTCTGGGTTGTGGCAGGTGCACAGATTAACAGCGAGCCGTCTGGTGGTGCAGTTTCTGCAGCGGTCATCAGGAAGTGTTGAAGGTGCACAGAAGCCACTGCGTTGCTCTTGAGGGGCCCGACTGAGAGTTCTGATCAGATGTTTGCTACAAAGCCGTTTCATAAAGCACTACTCGTGAGTGATTTCTCCAGATTGTTCTGCTAAGATCCCTGGCCCAGAACTCCTGCAATAAATGATAGCGCTTACTGTCAGACCTCTGCAAAGTAGATGCTATTGTTCCCCTCTTGTCTGTGGGTAGACTGAGGCTGGCATGAATTCAGGAAAATTCCCTGAGCCGGAATCGCCCCATCTCCCAGGAGACTCAGATGAGGCCCGCCCGCCTTCAGAGCCAAGTGCTGCTCCCGGGCCTCCCTCAGCTCTCAGGTCATGAGCTGCAGACGAATAGGAGGAGGACTGATCCACCTTCTCACGCCCCGGCACGCCAGAGTGTGCGTCCGTGAGCCCCGCAGGTGCTCTGTGGGAGCTGACGTCGTGTGCAGGCTGGTGCAGCGTGCTCCCTCCCACCCCAGACTCTCCTGTTGGACCCCTGGCTGTGCACTGGTCTCCGGGATGAGCCTGGGAGTGGGAAGTCCAAGGCTGCAAACAGGCCCTTGCGTGGCGGGGAATGGCATGTCCTCAGCAAGCTGAGCTGGTTCTCTCTGCTCCGTGGGGCTCCTTGATGTTCTGTGACACACGGCACCTGCCTGTTGGTGAACGTGGGGAACGTCTGTTGTATAAGGGCATCCCGCGAGGCTTTCTGTCAGGGCTCCAGGTTAGCCCAGGGCTCTGGGTTAGCCCAGGATGCCCCCCAGCTTACTGTGGGGGATTCTCAGCAGACATGCACTAAGGTGACTGTGAACATCCAGCACATTTTAAGACAGTGGCCATCTTAAATATCTGTCGTGAGCTTCTCAGAGCTCGATCACAAATGGAAATGGGAAATGCAGGCAGCGTACTCAGAAGCAAACTGAAGGCAGCAGCTGACTCAAAGGCAGGACTGCAGTCAGCAAGGGTTGATGGAAGCCGTTGTCCCCGCTGAAGGGCACAGACCACATTGAACGCTTCCCCGTGCCTCCCCCACCCGACGGGAAGACACAGGTCTCCAGCCTGGATGACTCTCAGCTCGGGATTAAAAGGACCCTTGCTCATTACAAAGATCAGAAGCCGTTTTTGAAGCAAACATTCTTCTCCCGAGGTCAAGTAGCCCTAAAGAGTGATTTTGTGAATGATCCTGTAAGAACTGCAAACAATTCACTGTTTCACTGAGGATGAATGCCAATTGCATAAGAAAATGTTAGTTTTGATTTTTGATTTTCTCACTCATCATGCTGGAGACAGTTTTTTTTTTTTTTTTTTTTAAGATTTATTTATTTGCAGGGCGGAGTGCCAGGGAGGGACAGATAGAGAAATTGACCTTCTGTCTGCCGGTTCATTTCCCAAATGAACACAGGCGCCTGGACGGGCCGGACCACGCTGGGACCCGGGAACTCCGTCTGGGTCTCCCCCATGGGTGGTGGGGCCGTCATTTGCTGTGTTTCCAGGATCGTTAGCAGGGAGCTGGCTCAGAAGTGGGTCAGCAGGACTGAAACTGGTGCTCTGACGTGGGGTGCTGGCGTCTCAGGTGGGTTAACCCTCTGTGCCACGACACCAGCCCCGGGAGAGTTTCAGAAGGTCAGTGTCTCTCTGAGTTCAGATTTGGTATCTGACTATACTCCTGTGGCTTCAGCAAAATGCACCCAGACAAGTGAGGCTTGGGGCTGGCTGACCCCCTTGGCGCTCGGAGCCACCACAGTCCCTCCTAGCCCAGTCCCCTGGAGTCCTGCAGCCTCCCTGCTGGACAGCCAGCTTCCATGGCCCCTGCTGCCATCAGTCCTCAACAGGGTGGCAGGAGTATCGGAGTAAAACCGCGATAAGATCCCATCTCCTCAGGGAGCAAGTTCCTTGGTGTGGGGAGCAGCCCGGACTGGACTGAGTTACTGGAATTAAGACTTATTCTATGCATCTGCTCTCCCACAATATGGCGCTGGGAGAGAAGTAAACAGCTTCCGCACAGCTGCCTCCAGTTCAACCAATAAACTGTAGGACTTGCTCCTGATTGGAGGAGAGCAGCGTACTCGGCGTGTGGGCAGCCGAGTTGGGATTGGCGGAGGAGGACTATAAAGGAGGAGAGAGACGGCATGCACAGGGAATATCTAAGGGGAACATCTAGCTGAAGGAACACCTGTGCAGCCCCCGAGAAGAGCCGGCCGGCGGTGTGCCGCTCCCCTGCGGAAGTGGGGAAAGCGGCCAGGGGGAACCGCCCTTCCACGGAGGTGGAAGGGATAGTAGCCAACCCGGGAAGAACCAGCAGCAAACCCGGGGAGGGCCGAGCAGACAGAAAGAACAGCGCAGGGTCCTGTGTCGTTCCTCCACGAAGAGGGGGAGCGACATAATGGTGCCGTGACTCGGATAGGAAACCTAGCTCGGATAGGAAACCTAGCTCGGATAGGAAACCTAGCTCGGATAGGAAACCTAGGACGGATATGAAACTTAGGAGGGAAGAAACGGGAAGAACTGGGAAAATACCGGAGAGAGAGACTAGTAAACAGCCTAGGGAAAAGCTGGACGAAAAAGGTGCCGGAAGAAGCTATTGAAAGCCTAGGCATAGACTCAGATACGGACTACGGGGGGAAGCTGGGAGAAATCTCTAAGGTCGAAAGCGAAAGTGAAAGCTAGAACAAACAGACTCGGATACGGACTGTGGGGAGAGGCCAGGAGAAATGAGGGAGGAATATTGTTGGAGGAAAGCTTGGGGAAACATACCGGGTAGAGAAAAATGTTAGGGAAATTGAAGCCGTGGGGGGCAGGCCAAGGCGGACACGAAAGCCACTTTGGGATTCTCAAGTTAGCCCGGGAATAGGGGGCGAAAAGTTGAAACCAGAAGCTGAAACGTAAGCCAGATTGGGATCCGTCTGATTAGCCCGGGGAGCAAAGGACGGGAAGCCAAACCGTGGGGCGGAGACGTAAGCTGGGTTGAATTCGCCAGGCTAGCCCGGGGAACTTAGATTGAATGCTAGTGGCGGACATGTAAGCTACGCTGTGTGACTCGCGGAAGCCACTGCGTGCAGAGAGAGCACGGGGCGTGAATAGATAGGGAACGGGGCTGGCGCGAGGCCGTGGTGCAGACGCGAAAGGGTTAAGTGCGAGACTGCGGAGTGTGCGCGCAAAGCGGGCTGAAGCGGCTCAGCCGGAAAGCCACGGAGAAATAGCCTCGGGGTGGAGCCTGCCGGCAGGGCGAGGCGCCGGGAAGCTGCGGGGATAAGAGAAACAGAAGTTTTAGAAGTAAAGTGAGAGAAATAGGAATGCTGGAAGATAGAAGTGGAATGGGAGAAATAGGAATGCCCGGAGATAGAGAAATAGAGAAATAGAAAGGCCTCCCCTCAACATGGCAATAAGAAAGCTTGGATTCGGTCTGCCTGATTAAGTGAGGTGATGAGCACCTGCGGCGGCTAGCAGCTTATGCGCCGCAGGTCACCGAAGATAGGCACGAACCAACACTAATAAGTCTCCCCCACAATACGGCAATGAGAAAGCTTGCATTCGGTCTGCCTGATTAAGGCGGTAAGCGCCAGCAGGCGGCTCGACCAGAGTGTGAGCCGCAGGTCACCGAACACAGGCACGCATCAGCGCCTAAAAACCTCCTCATAACATGGCGAAGAGAGGACCCGGATTCGGTTTGCCTGATTGATAGGACTTGCAAAGAACCTGTGGCAACTCTAGCAAGTAGAGCAGAGTGTGTGCCGCGGGACACCGAAGACAGGCGCGTATCAACGCCAAAAAATAAAAAGAAAGGGGGATCTGTGGGGAGCAGCCCGGACTGGACTGAGTTACTGGAATTAAGACTTATTCTATGCATCTGCTCTCCCACAATATGGCGCTGGGAGAGAAGTAAACAGCTTCCGCACAGCTGCCTCCAGTTCAGCTAATAAACTGTAGGACTTGCTCCTGATTGGAGGAGAGCAGCGTACTCGGTGTGTGGGCAGCCGAGTTGGGATTGGCGGAGGAGGACTATAAAGGAGGAGAGAGACGGCATGCACAGGGAATATCTAAGGGGAACATCTAGCTGAAGGAACACCTGTGCAGCCCCCGAGAAGAGCCGGCCGGCGGTGTGCCGCTCCCCTGCGGAAGTGGGGAAAGCGGCCAGGGGGAACCGCCCTTCCATGGAGGTGGGAGGGACAGTAGCCAACCCGGGAAGAACCAGCAGCAAACCCGGGGAGGGCCGAGCAGACAGAAAGAACAGCGCAGGGTCCTGTGTCATTCCTCCACGAAGAGGGGGAGCGACACTTGGGAGGGCTGGGGCCCCTCGAAGACAAGGGCCAGAGCTCACCCACCCGTGCTTCCAGGGTCCCAGAAGGCACTGTGTCTTCAGGTCGTGAGCACTTCCCTTGCCCTTCCTCTGGCAGAATGATGGTTGTTTGTGGCCAGTTTGGGCGCCATCCTTGTCAGTTTCCTTGTGACCGTGGCACTCCTGTAAGTGGAGTTTTATGTTGGTCTGTGCTTTCCGTTAGATCATCAGCCCCTGGCCGCAGTCACACTGAGCTTGCTGCTTGGCCTGTAGGGAGCCTGAGGGGTCGGAGGAAGCCTGGTCTGACCCTGCGGGCTCAGTCCTGTCCTCCGCACCTGAGCCCTTGCTGGAGGGCGGCCCTGCTCTCAGCAGGCGTCTGGGATGCTTCGTGTTCTTGAGTCGCCGTGCGGAGCCAGGCCTTTGCAAGCTTCCTGTGACGCCGTCCAGGGGTTGAATGACAACAGTTCTGTGCAAAGAGTTCCCTGGCTCTGTTTGCCCTTCTAGAATGGGGCACCCATTCGTCCCTTAGAATAGAAGTGTGCCAGCGAGCCAGCAGTGTGGTTGGCTTTATAGACTGTGGAGGGCCGAGGAAAGCAGCAGCAAAACCAAGAAGCAGACAGCTCGTTTCAGCATTACTTCCCGTCAAAGGCAGGGCAGGGGGCGCAGAGCGAGGCCCAGCTGGAGGGTGAGGACGTGTGTCTGCTCAGCACAAACGGGAGGCTTCAGGAAGCGCGGACAGACTGAGGATTTCCATAGACACACACACATCACCGTCCTTGCTAATGCACATGCAGTAACTCTCAAAGAACCAGGATAGAAATGGCCCTGGATTGGGGCTGGCGCTGTGGCACAGAGGGATAAAGCACCAGCCTGTGGTGCTGGCATCCCACTTGGGCACCAGTTCGAGTCCTGGCTGCTCCTCTTCTGATCCAGCTCTCTGCTATGGCCTGGGAGAGCAGTAGAAGACGGCCCAAGTCCTTGGGCCCCTTCACCTGCGTGGGAGACTGGGAAGAAGCTCCTGGCTTCAGATCGGCGCAGCTCTGGCCACTGCGGTTATTTTGGGGGTGAACCAGTGGAATGGAAGACCTCTCTCTCTCTCTCTGGCTCTACCTCTGTCTTTGAATAAATAAAATGATTATTAAAAGAAAGAAATGGGACCAGATTGAGGAAGAGTAGCTTTGCAAACAGTGGACATAAGTACTGGGAGCAGTGAGAGACATTCTACAGGAAGATGCCTTCCCGGCAGGATCTGTGCCCCGTGGGACACCCTTCCCTGAGTGGAGCAGACCAGGTGTGCTCAGGTACGCAGAGCCGCAAGATGCTGTCGTTCTCCTCCTCTCGAGAAGTCGCCCGAGACCCGCTGTGGTGCCTTCCGGGGGCGTGCAAGGCCTGGGCTCATCTCCTGGGGCTGCCACAGAAAACTGCCGGGGGCTGCGGCTCACACAGCAGCTTCCCTTCTCAAGGCGTGGCTGCTGGGAGTGCAGGACGAGGCCGGCACTGGCCCTTGGTGGCGAGGCTCTTTTCCTCATCTGATGGGCATTGACAGTGTCACTGCAGCGGTCCCCTCACCTGTCCTCTCCTTGTGATGTGTGCATGCAGAAAAACGGGGAGCTCTCAGGGGTTCTTTTTTTTTTTAAATTTTCATTTTATTTGAAAGGCAGAGAGACAGATACAGATACAGAGAGAGATTTCCCATCTTTTGTTTCACTCCTCAACTGCCTTCTACAGCTGGGGCTGCACTAGGCTGAAGCCAAGACCGGGACACGCAATCTGGGTCTCACACAGGTGACAGGGACCCAAGTGCTGGAAACCTCACGTGCTGCCTCGCAGTTGCACATCACCAGGAAGCTGGAATCAGAGCAGAGCAGGGTGTGAACCGGGGCGCTCTGGTGTGGATTGCGGGGTCCCAAGCAGTGGCTTAGCTGCAGATGACTCATTAAAGGACGCAAGTCGTGTGGGATCGGAACCCCTCCCTAAGACCATGTTTAATTACACCAAATGGACACACACTGGAGGTCACAGACGTAATGCATGAGCTGTGAGGGCACATTCGGGCCACGACACGCTGCCCTCGGCCCCACCAGATCCGTTTCTCCCTTTGCAACAGCGTCCACCTCATGGCTAAGTCCAGAGTCTTGTGAAGTGTCACCTGCATTAAGTGGGGCTGAGACTCCAGGTGCAGCCCTTCCTGAGCCAGATCCCTTCTTGCTGAGTCGACCAGGCAAATTAGTGTTTCCAAAATACAGTGATGCGGAGAGGGAGGGAGAGAGGGAATGAGTGACAGGCTCCGGGGAAACGCGCAACCTCGTGAGGCAAATCCATTAGCTCCTCAGACTCGTGGTCAGTCCGTGGTGGTTCACCTCTGTGGCAGCATCGCTCCTGTGACCTCACAGGGAAGGCTGTCCTTGGGTCTGATGGGGCTGAGTCTTACACCTGCGGAAGGCAATGTGTGTATGTGTGTACACGCATGTGTATGTTGTGTGTGCACACATGTGTTGTCTGTGTATACATGTATGTGTGGCGTGTGCATATGTGTTGTATGTGCATGTGTTGTATGTTCATGAGTGTGTTTTGGGGGAAGTCTGGTGACTTCTTTGTGTGAGGACATGATGCTTTGGGGTCAAGTCCCACCTTTATGAGTTTGTTTAACTTTAATTGCTTCCTTATTCCAAGTACAGCCAAACTGGGGGTTTAGGGTCTATGGTATGCTCTTCAGGAGGGGACACATTGACCCCAAAAAGGCATCTTGTGGAGGAGAGAGGTGAGCGAAAACCAGTGCGCAGCGGTGACGGGAGTCAGGAAGGGAGGGTTTGATGTGCTTGGACACGCCAGCTAGGACTTGGGTGTGAGATTTTGGGGCTGCCTTCGTGGCAGACCGTGGCTAAGGAGCTTCACTTTTCCGCTAAGAGAGGAGAGAAACAGGCAGAGACTATGGTGGGAACTGGCACTACTCACTGTCTAGCAAACATAAAACTGAAAATAAAAATATTGCTGGTTTTAATTGTGACTAACGGGTTCATAATGTGCATTTTCATGAACTTTTTTGTAGATCCCCGATATGCATTGATTTAATACTTTTTGTATCAAAGTAAGCTTATCTTTCAATTCCATGTTCCATGAATTTTTGGAAGTCCTCTTGAATATATGGATTCATGAAGATATATGTATGGATGTATTTTTGTTAAAAATATAAGAATGAACAAACAGGTCAACCAGAAGCCTGTATTTTCTGGCTATGAAAGGCCAATTCAGGAGCCCCACTGGTAGGTGGCTCTGTTCCATTCTCCATTGCCTTTAGTACTAACCACTTCCAGTACTTCTGGTCACCTCCCCATATGGTGGTGGTGGAGGTGATGATGGTGGTAGTGGAGGTGGTAGTAGAGGTGGAGTGGAGGTGGAAATGGTGGAAGCAGAGGTGGTGGAGCTGGAGGAGGCAGCGGTGGTGGGGTGGGGGTGGGGGTGGAGGTGGTGGAGGTGGAGGTGATGGAGGTGCAGTGGAGATGCACATGGTGGAGGTAGAAGAGGTGGAGGTGGTGCAGGAGGTGGAGGTGGAGTAGGGGGAGGTGGTGGTGGAGGTGGACGTGGTATTAGAGGGGGTGGAGATGGAGGTGGAGGTGGAGGTGATGGAGGTGGTGGAGGTTGCTGTGGTGGTGAGGGAGTTCGTGGTGGTCGTGGAGGTGGTGGTCGTGGAGGTGGAGGTGGTGGTAGTGGACGTGATGGAGGTGGTGGTGGTGATGGTGGTGGTGGAGGTGGTGGAGGTGGTGTGGGTGGAGGTGGTGTGGGTAGAGGTAGAGTTGGTGGTGGTGCTGAGGTGGTGTGGGTAGAGGTGGCGGTGATGGAAGTGGTGGTCGTGGAGGTGGTGGTGGTGGAGGTGGAGGTGGTGGTGGTGGAGGTGGAGGTGATGGAGGTGGTGGTGGTGGTCATGGAGGTGGAGGTGGTGGAGGTGGTGGAGGTTGCTGTGGTGGTGAGGGAGTTCGTGGTAGTCGTGGAGGTGGTGGAGGTGGAGGAGGTGGAGGTGGTGGAGGTAGTGGAGGTGGTGTGGGTGGAGGTAGAGTTGGTGGTGGAGGTGGAGGTGGTGGTGCTGGAGGTGGTAAAGGTGGAGGTGGTGGAGGTGGAGGTGGTGGTGGTGGAGGTGGAGGTGATGGAGGTGGTGGAGGAGGTGGAGGTGATGGAGGTGGTAGAGGTGGAGGTGGTGGAGGTGGAGGTGGTGGTGCTGGAGGTGGTGAAGGTGGAGGTGGTGGTGGAGGAGGTGGAGGTGATGGAGGTGGAGGTGGAGGTGGTGGAGGAGGTGGAGGTGATGGAGGTGGAGGTGGAGGTGGAGGTGGTGGAGGTGGAGGTGGTGGTGGTGGAGGTGAAGGTGATGGAGGTGGTAGAGGTGGTGGAGGTGGTGGAGGTTGCTGTGGTGGTGAGGGAGTTCGTGGTGGTCGTGGAGGTGGTGGTACTCCAGGTGGTGATGGTGGTAGTGGATGTGATGGAGGTGGTGGTGGTGGTAGTGGACGTGATGGAGGTGGAGGTGGTGGTGGTGGAGGTGGTGGAGGTGGAGGTGGTGGTGGTGGTGGAGGTGGAGGTGGTGGTGTGGGTGGAGATGGTGTGGGTGGAAGTAGAGTTGGTGGTGGTGGTGGAGGTGGTGGAGGTGATGGAGGTGGTGGAGGTGGTATGGGTGGAGGTGGTATGGGTGGTGATGGTGGTGGTGGAGGTGGTGTGGGTGGAGATGGTGTGGGTGGAGGTGGAGGTAGAGGTGGAGGTGGTGGTGGTGGAGGTGGAGGTGGAGGAGGTGGAGGTGATGGAGGTGGTGGAGGTTGCTATGGTGGTGAGGGAGTTCGTGGTGGTCATGGAGGTGGTGGTCGTGGAGGTGGTGGTGGTGGTAGTGGACGTGATGGAGGTGGTGGTGGTGATGGTGGTGGTGGAGGTGGTGTGGGTGGAGGTGGTGTGGGTAGAGGTAGAGTTGGTGGTGGTGCTGAGGTGGTGTGGGTAGAGGTGGCGGTGATGGAAGTGGTGGTCGTGGAGGTGGTGGTGGTGGAGGTGGAGGTGGTGGTGGTGGAGGTGGAGGTGATGGAGGTGGTGGTGGTGGTCATGGAGGTGGAGGTGGTGGAGGTGGTGGAGGTTGCTGTGGTGGTGAGGGAGTTCGTGGTAGTCGTGGAGGTGGTGGAGGTGGAGGAGGTGGAGGTGGTGGAGGTAGTGGAGGTGGTGGAGGTGGTATGGGTGGAGGTGGTATGGGTGGTGATGGTGGTGGAGGTGGTGGTGTGGGTGGAGATGGTGTGGGTGGAGGTAGAGTTGGTGGAGGAGGTGGAGGTGGTGGAGGTTATGGAGGTGGTGGAGGTGGTATGGGTGGAGGTGGTATGGGTGGTGATGGTGGTGGTGGAGGTGGTGTGGGTGGAGATGGTGTGAGTGGAGGTGGAGGTGGAGGTGATGGAGGTGGTGGAGGTTGCTGTGGTGGTGAGGGAGTTCGTGGTGGTCGTGGAGGTGGTGGTACTCCAGGTGGTGATGGTGGTAGTGGATGTGATGGAGGTGGTGGTGGTGGTAGTGGACGTGATGGAGGTGGAGGTGGTGGAGGTGGAGGTGGTGGTGCTGGAGGTGGTAAAGGTGGAGGTGGTGGAGGTGGAGGTGGTGGTGGTGGAGGTGGAGGTGATGGAGGTGGTGGAGGAGGTGGAGGTGATGGAGGTGGAGGTGGAGGTGGAGGTGGTGGGGGTGGAGGTGGTGGTGGTGGAGGTGAAGGTGATGGAGGTGGTAGAGGTGGTGGAGGTGGTGGAGGTTGCTGTGGTGGTGAGGGAGTTCGTGGTGGTCGTGGAGGTGGTGGTACTCCAGGTGGTGATGGTGGTAGTGGATGTGATGGAGGTGGTGGTGGTGGTAGTGGACGTGATGGAGGTGGAGGTGGTGGTGGTGGAGGTGGTGGAGGTGGAGGTGGAGGTGGTGGTGATGGTGGTGGTGGTGGTGGAGGTGGAGGTGGTGGTGTGGGTGGAGATGGTGTGGGTGGAGGTAGAGTTGGTGGAGGAGGTGGAGGTGGTGGAGGTTATGGAGGTGGTGGAGGTGGTATGGGTGGAGGTGGTATGGGTGGTGATGGTGGTGGTGGAGGTGGTGTGGGTGGAGATGGTGTGAGTGGAGGTGGAGGTGGAGGTGATGGAGGTGGTGGAGGTTGCTGTGGTGGTGAGGGAGTTCGTGGTGGTCGTGGAGGTGGTGGTACTCCAGGTGGTGATGGTGGTAGTGGACGTGATGGAGGTGGTGGTGGTGGTAGTGGGCGTGATGGAGGTGGAGGTGGTGGTGGTGGAGGTGGCGGAGGTGGAGGTGGTGGTGATGGTGGTGGTGGTGGTGGAGGTGGAGGTGGTGGTGTGGGTGGAGATGGTGTGGGTGGAGGTAGAGTTGGTGGAGGAGGTGGAGGTGGTGGAGGTTATGGAGGTGGTGGAGGTGGTATGGGTGGAGGTGGTATGGGTGGTGATGGTGGTGGTGGAGGTGGTGTGGGTGGAGATGGTGTGGGTGGAGGTGGAGGTGGAGGTGGTGGTGGTGGAGGTGGAGGTGGAGGTGGAGGTGGTGGAGGTGGTGGAGGTTGCTGTGGTGGTGAGGGAGTTCGTGGTGGTCGTGGAGGTGGTGGTACTCCAGGTGGTGGTGGTGGTAGTGGACGTGATGGAGGTGATGGTGGTGATGGGGGTGGTGGTGGCTAACACTCAGCTTCATGCCACCCTTCCTGCTCATTTCCAGTTATTCCTCCTCCCCCCAGCCCACCTCCAGTAACTGTTAGTTCCCATTGATTGGAATGGGATTTTGGCAGGCAGCAGAAGTTGGCACAGAGGACACTATGTTGAATCAGGGACATCTGTGCCTGGGGTTTCCAGGACCCCCGTGTCACTATCAAGATCCCCACATGGGGCCGGTGCTGTGGTGCAGCAGGTTAAAGCCCTGGCCTGCTGCGCTGGCATCCTATATGGGTGCAGGTTTGAGTCCTGGATTCTACGCTTCCCATCCAGCTCTCTGCTATGGCCTGGGAAAGCAGTAGAAGATGGCCCAAGTCCTTGGACCCCTGCACTCACGTGGGAGACCAGGAAGAAGCTCCTGGCTCCTGGCTTTGGATTGGACCAGCTCTGGCCGTTGCAGCCATTTGGGGAGTGAACCAGCAGATGGAAGATCTCTCTGTCTCTGCTTCTCTCTAACTACCTTTCAAATAAATAAATAAGGTCCAGGATGTGCGTCATGCCATTTTTTCCACCAGGCTCACAGCTCACTGTTTGGAGTGTGCCCCATCTGTATGTTTAGTGTGGACCCTGGAGGGTGGGCCACTGCCCTTTCTTGGATGGCTGGGACTGCAATGGCAGGTTATTAATGTGCATCCCTGACCTGTGTTTCTGAAACACAGCTGCGGTTCATTTCCCACTGTGTCTGCTTTTTTGTTGTTCATTTAATTCTCTGTGGCTTAGGATGAGTCGTTGCCAAGGAGGAGTTTGATAAAGTTCCTCTAATTAGAAAGTACCTTGCAGGCTCCTGCCCTTTCCCGGGGCTCAGTAAATGGGAAGTTTCTATCAAGCTCACGGGAAGGTTTTGTCATCAGAATTTCAAGCCTGCTGGTGTATTTGTGTACCGGGTGAATTGTGAGCGCTTGAGAGACCTTCATTGTTTTCAGTTTGTGGCTCTCATATTGTTTCCTGAGCGAGGGGCAAAGAGAAGAATGGGAGGAGAGAGTGGAGGGCGGGAGGCGTGGGGGATGTCAGGGAAGAGGAGAGAGGAAAAAAGGGGGTGGGTCAGAAGGTGAGTGCAGGGAAGAACAAAAACTCTAAAGAGGAGAAAAATCATTTACGTCTAGGGAGGTGGAGATAAAGGAAGAGCACGGTGGCTTTCAGGTCCGTGAAGTGCCGTGTTCTCCATCGTAGCATCTCCAGTCCCTGAAGTCTGGTGCCTGCAGCGACCTGGCTCCCTGAGCATCCCTGGGATCTGAGGCTGCGCTTGCTCTGTGCGGCCATGCACTCTTGGTGTGCCCAGCTCCCCTGTACCTGGGCTGAATCACTCTTCACGCTCTCTCCCACTGTCTTGTGCACGTACCGTCAGGGACCACGAGAGGAGCTGCGTAGCAGAACAGACTCTGCTGTGAACCCCTGGCCACTGCACAGGTGTATCCGGTGCCAGCCGCTGTGGGAACAGGGGCTGCACTGGAGCTGCACAGCAAAGCCCTCTACTCTAGAAGTTCTGAACGAGTGAGGGAGTCACCTTTAGTTTTGTAGAAGGGGCAAGGTAGACATCCCAGAGTTTGTTACTAGTTCATTTTTTTCAATTATAGTAGGAAGAAATTCAAATATAGAGAAAAATGGAAAGGACTGTACAATGCACACCCTTGTGTCCAGCACTTGTCTTCCTCAATGAATATCCACCCTCACTGCCTTTACCATCCACCCCTCCTCCATCCATCTGTTCATCCATCCATCTACCTTCCATCCCCCATCCACCCACCCACCCACCCACCCATCCTCCATGCCTCATCTATCTCTCATCCATCCATCCTCCATCCATCTATTCATCCATCCATCCACCTTCCATCCCCCATCCACCCATGTAGCCATCCATCCATCCTCCATCCATCCTCCATGCCTCACCTACCCCTCCTCCATCCATCCACCCATCCACCCATCCTCCATCCATCCACCCATCCATCCATCCATCCATCCTCCATCCACCCATCCATCCATCCATCTTCCATCCATCCACCCTCCATGCCTCACCTACCCCTCCTTCATCCATCCTCCATCCCTCAGCGCCTTGTTGCTGAGGCATTGCCTGCCCAGACATTGGTCATAGCAGCACACGCCACACGTGTGCTACCACGCAGCTGTTGGGGAAGCCTTGCATCCTAGGGCTTTGTCCTCAGCATTGCTGGAGCTGTCCTGGCTCTTTGCACCTCGGCCAGTTCAGCTTGTCAAGGTCCAAAATTACCTCACGGGGATTTGAACAGAGTTGCAATGAATTTACAGATAAATTAGGGAAAATGTTCACTGCATCGGTGCTCTCATTAATTGTATCTATCTAGTTATCTGTGTCTGCATCTACCATTCTCATCCACATCCACCCTGTCTGTTCCCTCCCCATTCTGTGTCTGTGTCCACATATCCAGCTCTGTACTGAAGCTGTAGAGATGCATCTGCACTTGTACCAGCTTGTATTTTTATTCAGAAGTGATTGCAATGTTCAAATTACATTTTTAAGCATTTAATGCAAAATTCATTCTAATTCCTCATGCTTGTTAAAATAATTGTTTTATAGATTTATTATGTTTTGTGTTTTAATTTTTGTATGGTATATAGATATTTTTTTGACAGGCAGAGTGGACAGTGAGAGAGAGAGAGAGAGAGAAAGGTCTTCCTTTTGCCGTTGGTTCACCCTCCAATGGCTGCTGCGGCCGGCACACTGCGGCCGGCGCACCGCGCTGATCTGAAACCAGAAGCCAGGTGCTTCTCCTGGTCTCCCATGGGGTGCAGGGCCCAAGGACTTGGGCCATCCTCCACTGCACTTCCCGGGCCACAGCAGAGAGCTGGCCTGGAAGAGGGGCAACTGGGACAGAATCCGGCTCCCCGACCGGGACTAGAACCCAGTGTGCCGGCGCCACAGGCAGAGGATTAGCCTAGTGAGCCGCGGCGCCGGACTGTATGGTATATTTTATTTGCATGCCAATTGTATACCCAGGCATCTTGCAGTTTTTTTAAAATACCTTCATTGTTGACTGTGGGGAGCAGCCCGGACTGGACTGAGTTACTGGAATTAAGACTTATTCTATGCATCTGCTCTCCCACAATATGGCGCTGGGAGAGAAGTAAACAGCTTCCGCACAGCTGCCTCCAGTTCAACCAATAAACTGTAGGACTTGCTCCTGATTGGAGGAGAGCAGCGTACTCGGCGTGTGGGCAGCCGAGTTGGGATTGGCGGAGGAGGACTATAAAGGAGGAGAGAGACGGCATGCACCGGTAACATCTAAGGGGAACATCTAGCTGAAGGAACACCTGTGCAGCCCCCGAGAAGAGCCGGCCGGCGGTGTGCCGCTCCCCTGCGGAAGTGGGGAAAGTGGCCAGGGGGAACCGCCCTTCCACGGAGGTGGAAGGGATAGTAGCCAACCCGGGAAGAACCAGCAGCAAACCCGGGGAGGGCCGAGCAGACGAAAGAACAGCGCAGGGTCCTGTGTCGTTCCTCCACGAAGAGGGGGAGCGACAGTTGACTGTCTTGGATATGTCTTATTATTTGAGAATATAGATATATTGTTTTCAAAGACAGTTTGATTTATTTCTGATTCTTTTACTATGATGGCCGTGATCCCCAGAACCATGTTGCATAGAAGTGGCAAAGATTTGCATCCTGTTCTTGTTTCATTTCTAAATACAATGATCTGGGGCTGGCTCTGTGGCGCAATGTGTAAAGCTTCGGCCTGCAGTGTCGGCATCCTATGTGGGTGCTGGTTCGAGTCCCGACTGCTCAGCTTCTGATCCACCTCTGCTATGGCCTGGGAAAGCAGCAGAAGATGGCCCGAACATTTGGTCCCCTGCACCCACGTGGGAGACCTGGAAGAAGCTCCTGGCTGCTGGCTTCAGATCAGCTCAGCTCTGGCCATTGCAGCCATTTGGAGAGTGAACCAGCAGATGGAAGACCCCTTTCTCTCTCTGGCTCTACCTCTCTCTGTAACCCTGTCTTTAAAATAAATAAACAGTAAACCTTTTAAAAAATACAACGATGTAATATTTTACCATTGGTTATGTTGTCTGCTGTGAAAATCCCTTCATTTCCAGCTTGCTAAGTGAATCTTAATCATGAGCAGACATTCTGTTTTAGTATTTTGTGCATCACTTGAAATGATCACAGATTTTTCTTTGTATATATGGGGTAGTATTAAGGTCTGTTTTTGAAGCTGAGTGTCTTTGTGTGTTTTGCAGAGGTCCTCATGGGCATTATGCATTTTGGCTTCCTGTGGGAGGTAACTTGTTGGTGTTTTTGTGAAGGAAATGTGTTTATTTGTCCCCAGGGACACTGGCTTCGAATGCTCCCTCTTCTAATTCCGGTATCAACTGCATCACAACCCAATAATGAATTGGGTGTTTTTCAGCCTTTTTTTTTTTAAATCTCTCTTTTCAGTTTGCATATGAAAGCAGTTCTTTCTTGATTACGCATGTGTGCTTTGTGGGGCATATGTAGACTTCTGAACATTATTTCAATTTTAAATCATTAACTTATTTTGTGTGTCTTAATTCATGTTGTTATAAAAATTGGCCATTACGCCCAAGTTTTCGAGCTTATTCACAGTCTGTGGTTTTCACGTGTCCTCATAGAAATTCAATCCCCGCAGCGTCTCTGGTCTTCTGGTCTTTATCCATTTCCCAAGTGCGGGGGGAGCCCCGAGGCCCCGCTGTCTCTGGGCCCTCCCTGCAGTGACCGCTTGGCAGGTGGAGAAGGAGCAGCAGCAGGGCCAGGCTGACCGCCCCAGGTCCTCGCGTGGGAGGACCTGAGAGGAAGCCTCAGCCCCACATCCGCTCCTCCTTGCTGGCTTCTCTTTCAGCTAGGGACCCCCTCCCTGTGTGCTTTCTCCTTTGTGGTCCCCACGTTTGAACGCTGCCTCCTTCCCCTCTCCATGAGCATGTGTTGAACGTGCCTGGAGCTTGATAAAGGGCCTGGCTCGCTCAGGCTCCTGAGTCTGAAATACGTTCGTTCCTTTGCTCAGCACTGATGACGTCACCTCTGAGCAAAGGGCACTGCAGACGGGCGCTGTCCGAGGGGCGCTGCTCTTGGATGCACTCCACGGAGCCTTCTCGGATTCTCCGGGCATTGATGAGCCTCCCTTTGCATTGATGGTGCTGTGAGAGTGAAACGTCTGGGCCGGTAGCAGGGGTGCTGGCTGTGTGATGAGACGGATCAGTCTGGTCAGGCACATCTCCTACTGAGCTCTCCTGGACAGTGAAGTTAGGAGGGAAGAATTGGTCTGGGCCGGATGGACAGAAGCCCCCGAGGTGGGAAGCGAGGGTCTCGTGCAGGCCCTCAGCACTGCCTGTGTTGGCCGCTGCTGCCCCTGAAGCCCCGACCGTGGTCTGCTTCCTCTGTACTGAGTGAAGATAACACGCAGCCGTGAGTGCCCACGCGGGATTTTCCCATGTAATCTGATAGTCGGAATTACTGTTTCGTAAGTAAGCTCGGGTGTGCCCAGCTCTTTGTTTTAGTTGTTTATTTCAGTGTCCGTCTTCCCAACTAGAGTCTAAGTTCCGTGAGGCAAAAAGAGGGTCTTCCTGACCCCGCGCTGTCCCATGGCAGGTGCACAGGAAGCACTTGGGCCCCGTGAAGTGAATGAGTGAGCGGAGGTCCCCGCTCAGGGCCTGTCCTCTGGTCCTCTGTGTGGCCCGCAGCACTGTGCGCCGTGCGTGGCCCCCGTGAGCCTCATGCTGGCCTTAAGCTCCATCAGGCGCGGGGACTCAATCGTACTTTGCACATTCCTGGTTGAATTCTCCTGTCTCCTTGCTTTTCTTCCTGTTTCTTCACACAGGCCTGCCACATGCAAATGAGCTGCCTGTCATTGAGGAGGGAGGGCGGGCTCAGGGACATTGGTGGGAGCTTCCCTCCTCCGGGAGACCCCAGAGCTGGAAGGGAGGTGAGTTCTCCTCCTTCCCGAGTCCTGGGGTTTCTGGATGCCCAGCTAGGATACTCTGAGGGTTGGGAAGATACTTTCTTGTGTGTATCTCTTTTCTGATTCACCCTAAAGTTTAACGAGGAGCTTTCAAAGTTCACGGGAAATGGAATTAAAATATAAATTTATTTTGCTGCAAAAGCTTTTGAAATCCGTGCCTACAAGGAGTCTTCACAGAGTTCATCAAATGCCCATCATGAACGAAGTACGCGTGATTTCAGAATTTTTGCTCTGAAAGAAACCTTTTTGAGTCGTGTTTTTCCAAGAGCGTTTTGTGGTCCTCGTGCACACACACTGCTCCAGCCCCGTGTGCTTCAGGGCTCGCTCTGTTTCCCTGAGATTTACGTTAACCGTCATGGCGTCTCACAAGGAAGCGGTTCACAAACGCCTTGTCTTGGAAAGTCAGCTCGCCGTCCTCAGAGGCAGCCCCCAGCACTGTCACATCCCGGGGGTTTGTAGCACCATGGACGGAGGACCTGGCTTCCTCAGGCCCTGCCTGCCCCACCAGGGGAGCACAGTGCCCGGCCATGCTGTCCTGCCCCACCAGGGGAGCACAGTGCCCGGCCATGCCGTCCTGCCCCACCAGGGGAGCACAGTGCCCGGCCATGCCGTCCTGCCCCACCAGGGGAGCACAGTGCCCGGCCATGCTGTCCTGCCCCACCAGGGGAGCACAGTGCCCGGCCATGCCGTCCTGCCCCACCAGGGGAGCACAGTGCCCGGCCATGCCGTCCTGCCCCACCAGGGGAGCACAGTGCCCGGCCATGCCGTCCTGCCCCACCAGGGGAGCACAGTGCCCGGCCATGCTGTCCTGCCCCACCAGGGGAGCACAGTGCCCGGCCATGCTGTCCTGCCCCACCAGGGGAGCACAGTGCCCGGCCACAGTCGCTCCCTGCTGTGGGTGCACTCATGTCCTGCAGAGCAGTCCAGCCGCGGAAGACCTCAGGGTAGCAGACTCTTGCATCTTTTATGTCCACTCAAAGGTGAACTTCAAACACCAAGAATAAAAATGAAAAGATTAACCTCAAAATTTAATCTGTCCGGAAAGTGCATCTTTCTTTACGCTTGAATAATTGCAACAGCTACAGAAATGCGAGCTTGTTCTCAGTATTGAGGGTGCCACCCTGGAGTAGCCTCTGGGTGTGCGTGTAGAAGTGCAAAATGACACCAGGAAGGGCGATGCACACTTTCATCCCAGCCACAGCGGGGAAGTGTCCACCAGCACTGACTTGCGTCCCGAAGGTCATCTCTAGGTGGCCGGAAGTGGCAGTGGCCTGGGCAGAGTCACGGTGCACCTGCGCAGGCCTCTTGTGTGTGGCAGCTTGGAGCTGTGGCTGTAGAGCCCCGGGAGGGGTCCCCTCCTGAAACACACTGCCTGCTGGAGGCCCTGCGCACCCCCACCTGAGAAGGGGGCAGGTGCACTGGTGGAAGCAGAGTGAGGGGTGGCTTGGACTGCATTGTTTCCACAGAGTCTCTGTGTCAGGCGCTGGCCAAGGACCTGTGAGGGCCACTGCACTGGGAGATGGGCTCTTTCCAGAGGCCATAAAATGACCTTAATCCAGCCTGGCTGGTGTCCTTACGAGGGGAACTCAGGAGCGGCACGGACAGAGGAAAATGAGTTGGACACGGGAAGGCACAGCCACAGGGTGCTGAGGTCTGTGCAGGACGGACTGCAAAGATGCGCTTGGTGGAAAATCATTGATGCCCACACATGGTTTTTCATTGTAAGCCTTTTTCATGGACTGTTTTATTTCCTTCTTACATATTTGGGAGGAAGAGAGAGAGCGAGAGAGAAAGAGCTCCCATTAAATGGTTTACTCTACAAAGTACGAAACAGCTAGGGCTGGGCTGGGGCCAGAGCTGGAAGTTGGGACCCCAGTCCAGGTCTTCTGTGGGAGTGGCGGGGGCCTGATTACTTGAGCCATCACTCAAGTCCCAGTATCTGCACTGGGGGGGACAGAACCCAGGCGCTCCAGGGCCGGATGCTGGCATCGGCCAAATGTGTGCCCTGTCGTGAGCTTTTGAAAACACCTTTTGTGTTCATTTTCAATTTTTGTGGTGCCAAAGCAGTCTTTCAAAAAATATTTATTTATTTATTTATTTAAAAGGCAGAGTTACAGAGAGGCAGAGAGAGAGAGAGGTCTCCCATCTGCTGGTTCACTCCCCAGGTGGCTGAAACAGCCAGAGCTGTGCCAGTCCAAAGCCAGGAGCCAGGAGCTTCTTCTGGGCCTCCCACATGGGTGCAGGGGCCCAAGGACTTGGGCCATCTTCTACTGCTTTCCCAGGCCATAGCAGAGAGCTGGATTGGAAGTGGAACAGCCAGGACCTGAACTGGCACCCATATGGGATGCTGGCACTGCAGGCAGTGGCTTTACCTGCTAGGCCATGGCACTGGCCCCCACTCTTATCTTTTAATTCAGTTTTTCGTGAACTCTTTGGGATACCCTTGGACAAGCCAACGAGAGAGCCTGGAACACATCGCTGTCCCCTGGCCTCAGAGGGAACCAGCTCTCTGGGCACCTGCGTCTCAAGTCTGTGTGCTCGGCTAGGGTCCAGGAAGCCAGCACAGGGAGATGCAGCGGCCCTGTGCCCTCAGCCCTGTGGCAACCTCATAGATCCTCGCAGGCTCCCCTCCCCCCATTCATGTCTATTGCTTGCACTGGCATAGGTGTCACCGCCTTGTTCCGTGTGTTGGTCAGCCATCGCCTTGCAACAAATTACCCCAGACTGAGCAGAGACCGCCAGTGTGTCATCTCACAGCTTCTTAGGCAAGGTGCCTGGGAGAGGCGTGGCAGGGACTTGGGCTGGAACTGTAATAGGGGGTGCAGATGTCTGAGTGGTGGCTTAACCCTTGTGCCACGTGACTGCCCCCCTCAGCCGCTGTGTGCGGGAGGTCAGCAGCAGCAAAGCCTCCATGCCTCCAGGGACAGGAAGTCAACAGATGTGAGCGACAGTGCACGGTGGGTGAGCCAGGGCTGAACCTGACCCCCTACTCCACGCTGTCTCGTTTTCACCACATGCGGTCCTTGCCTCGGGAAAACCCAGGCCACGCTGGGGCAGAGAAAGCCCCGGGGTTAGACCACCCTCGCTCTCCCTCACCCCCTCCTCTCCCCTGCAGCAGCAGCCTGCCCGGAATGAGGAACTGCAGCCAAGAAGGGGCCGCGTAAGCTCCCACAGCAGAGCGAGGGGAGGGCTGGTGTCTGAGGCCGAGGCGGAGCCGGCCCTGGGACGGGCGGGCCTCTGTGGACGGGCAGGTGCCTACCCCAGGCTGGTGTGCTCCCCACGCAGGTGAATGCTGGCTGTCCTGGGCAGGGCCTGGGAATCACTGGGATAACTTCCCTTCCAGTTACCCTCTCTGCTTGCACTGCCTCATATTAACACTGGTGTGTGTTGACTTTATCTCCGTCACATTTGGAAAAGTACATTTCATTTTCTACTTCATGTTCTAAAACCTTCCAGTGGCAAAACCTTACCCAGGCGTTGGCACCGGTTTACAGGGAGGGCACTAATGTTTGTGCTGCTGCCCGCTGACTGAGTTTCACCAAATGCCACGCCTGGCTCCGGAGCCTGCTTTTTGTTATTTTAATTTAGAGGCTGAGCTCAGGCCGAGCACTTTGTAGAGTTAGCAGGAGGCACAAAACACCTTCCTGCCTAGAATGAGACTGAACAAAGGCAGCACGGGGGGTAAACAGACAACTGAGTCCCTTCAGCGGTGGGCACGGCCTGGACGCCTGGACATAGGAGGCCTCTGTGGTCATGGGGGACGGCGTGCACCTGGCCGGGCACCCAGCCCCCTTCAGCGGTGGGCACGGCCTGGACGTAGGAGGCTCTGTATCATGGGGGACGGCGTGCACCTGGCCGGGCACCCAGCCCCCTTCAGCGGTGGGCACGGCCTGGACGTAGGAGGCTCTGTATCATGGGGGACGGCGTGCACCTGGCCGGGCACCCAGCCCCCTTCAGCGGTGGGCACGGCCTGGACGTAGGAGGCTCTGTATCATGGGGGACGGCGTGCACCTGGCCGGGCACCCAGCCCCCTTCAGCGGTGGGCACGGCCTGGACGTAGGAGGCCTCTGTATCATGGGGGACTGCCCACATGCATGTGGCCACTTTGCTTTTAGCCATGTTCTGGGATATTCACTCAGCCTCTGGAGTTGACTCCTGGTGCTGGAACACCTGCGGCCCGGGACCCCCTGCACTGCGTCTGCACTGCCCGATGCCCCCAGCTGCCCTGGGAAGGCTGGGCACTTCCCCACTGGGCTTGCCGGGAGACCCAGAGTCAGAGAGACAATAAAAAGCACCAAATCATAGAAGAGCAAATTCTATGATGTTTGACAGAGAATTTTGTACTTTTTTCCTTTTTAAACATCTTTATTAGCATAAAATAGATTTCACTGATACAATTCTGAGCCACACCCACCCTTGCCTCCCTCCTCCTCCCTTGGCCCCCTCCTTTCCTTTTTTGCTCTAATTTGAGATGGATGCCCCTTGGCCGCACCTCACCACACTTCTCTCTGATCAGTACTTTCTTGGTCAGCTCAGTGCGCGTTGCCTTCATCAGATTGCCTGCCCGTTATTACCGCAGTGTGCGTTTCGTGAGAACAGGGCATCTCGGGCTGGACCACGAGTCATTGTTCACCCAGGTCACCATCCGGACTGCAGCCCGTATTCCAGTCCCAGTCGTCCTGAAATGTCTCTGACGCAGTTTAAGCTCGGTTCACAGCTTGCAGCTGTGTCTGTGATGTCACTGGTCTTTGTAAAATAATTGTTTTCATTGTATTTGAAAGGCAGAGAGAGGGAGGGAGGGAGCCGGGGGGAAGGAAAGAAAGAGAGAGAGAGGGAGAGAGCGGGAGCAGGAGCAAGAGATGGAGAGGGAGAGGGAGCCGGAGAGGGCGAAAGTAGCTTCCATCTGCCGTTTCAGTCCTCAAATGCCTGCAGCAGCCAGGGCTGGGCCAGGCTACAGCCAGAGCCAGGAGCTGCATCCGGTCTCTCCTGTGGGTGGTCAGGACCTCAGGACGCGAGCTGCCACCTGCTTCTTCCCAGGGTGCACAGCCGCAGGAGTCTGGATTGGAAGCAGAGGAGCCGGACTCCAGCCGGCCACTGCCACGTGGGAGGTGGTGTCCTGAGAGTTTGCACTGCTGCCGCCCGTGCCCGCCTGGCTGAAGGCCCCCATCAGGCGGGGCTTGTCTGCCGTCCATGTCATGCGGGCGTGGGCAGGAGTATCTCCCGGTGCAGGAGGCACGTGGCCGTGGCTCTGGCCCTGTCTCTGCAGTATTCATTGCTTTTAGGTAATAAAGGACTTGTTAGGCATGTTTTGAGATTAAATTAGCATTCTGCTCCTCATTGACCTTTTGTTTTGGTTTTAAATCCTTTGTTGCCATGACGATTAAAGCAGGTGGTTTTCTTTTCTCATTACCTGGTCTGGTGTGAAGATGTGTCTGCGCTTGCCGTGGATTTGCCGACTGGGCGTCGCCCTGTCCGCTTCGGCTGAGTGGCCTGTGGCCCTCACTGCCTGGTGATCGGGCAGCCCCGCGTCTCCGACCCTGCCGCACCTTTTCCTCAGTGGGGGCTGGTTGTGATTACTCACAAAGGCGGTGCTTGATTGCAGTCCTTGGATGTCGCCTTCTTTGTCCACTGACTGTCGCCAGATGGACCCTGCAAGCGTGGGGCCCAGGAGCCCCCGAGGGAGCTGTGTGCGGGGGGCAGGAGGGGAGAAGGCTGGAAAGACGGCAGTCTGGAATTAATAAAGTAGGGGGAGATTGGACCCCAGAGAAGAGGCCAGGGGGTCCCCAAGGCTCCCCACTTGTGTCCCAAGCAAGGCACTGGGCCTGGGGCTGTTGGTGGGCAGAGGGCAGTGGTTCCTTGGGGTTAGCTTGAGCAGGGTTGAAGAGGAACCCGGGACGATCCTGAGGCTGAGAGCTGAGGACAAGGTTTGATGGTTCGCAAGCGAGGCTGATAGGAACGATAGTTGCAGGAGGAGATGGACCGGAGCCCAGGGTGGGCTTCCCAAGTTGGTCTTTGTGAGGGAGATCCGGGGGCAGCCCGAGGCAGGCCCAGCTCAGTGGTGACATGACCTCACCACTTCAAAATCACGGGGGACCGAGGAAGTCCCAGATGTGCTGCAGTGGCTGGGGTCAGGGCAGTACAGGGAGGGCAGAAGCAGAAGTCTTGCAGGTGAGTGTGCAGCTGTACGGGGGGCAGGGGGCAGCAGAGAGACGAGGGCGGGGCAGTGCAGGGGCTCTCCGGGCACAGCCCGTGTTCTTGGCCCCTGCAGATGCCTTGTGTTCTGAGGCCTTTTTGCCTTTGTAGAACTGACAGAGCCCGAGCACCAGGACAGAGGATTCAGCAAACAGTTGTTCAGTGAGTGGGTGCGGGTCAGGTGCGGTTGCTAAGCTGGGGTAACAGGAAGTTGGGTCTGCGAGCAGCGCTCTTGCCCATCGACGGTCGGAGTTTCTCTAGAAAGTCAAGCTGGGAAAATGAGACGAGAGATGGGGGGAGAGAGTGGAAGGTGGGAGGGAGAGGGTCTGGAGAGGGAGTCAGCCCTGGCCGCTGCGAACCCCAGGTCCAGGGCAGAGGCTGCGGCTCCCACACGCTTCTGCAGGCTTAGCAGGCCTGCGAGCGAGCCTGTCCTGTGGCTGCTCTCACCTCCGTGTATGGCTGACCGAGAACAGGTAAGAGGGGGCCGGTCCCCCTGTGCTCTTCTGGCCGCACCACCAGGCTTAGGAGGGTCGTGGGCCATCCTGCCTGTGGCGTGGGGGCACTGTCCGCACCCACTCAGCTGACAGGACAGGAGGAGCCCAGAGCAAAGCCCTTCCTGTCTCCCTGCACCCTTTCAAGTGCACACGCCAGGGTTGGGAAGAGGCCCTACATTTGATCAGAACTTTCAGTTGGGAGCCAGCTGGGCCGGCAGAATTCAGTCTAATGATCTCACTGCATGTCTCGGAAGGCCACAGGCTGGGCAGAGGGGGAGCCCGCCTAACACAGCCTTGGCGTTGACTGAGCGACGGGCGTGTCCTCTGACACCTGTCGGATCCAGAGCCTGGGTGGGTGTGGTGGAGCAGACCAAGGAGGTCCCCTCTCCCAGGCCTGCCTGAGTCGGACTTCCGAGGCTGAATTGGGGCTGCAAGGCCTCTTTCACAGAGTGTGAATGTTGGGTGTGATACTCTCTGTTGGTTCATGTTGTGGGAGCCTGCTCTGTGCAGGTGTGGTGTCAGCTCCTACAGTGGCCATGGGGGTGAAGCTGCACAGTGAAAGTATTCACAATAGACAAGGACGAACGGAGAGACCTCACGCAGGCGCAGCCCCGCGGTGCTGGTGAGCCTCCTCCTGCTGCTCTTGCTCACCGTTGCCTCCCAGGACGACGGAGGGCTGTGAGGCCGAGTGCCCAGAGGTGGTGTGATGGGGGTGAGACCTCAGCAAACCTGCCAGGGCTGCTGCCCAGTGAGTCGCCAGCCCCAGAAGAGTCAGGGCTCCGAGGCTGGGATGTGCTTGGCGAAGTTTCCCTGTGGGACGCAGGCCCAGCACCGGCAGAGCAGCCGGACGAAGGAGGCCAAGGTGCAGAGCGTCTCTCAGTGCTGTTCCAGGCCGTGTGAACCCCTGCAGCAGACACGCAGTCCTGGTCTGGGAACGAGCCTCTTGCCTGGGGACCGTCTATGCGTCTTTGTGTCTCTTCAATGAAGTGCCTCCCCTGATGGCCATATAGCCTTATGTTTGGCTTTGAAAGACACGGCAACACTTGTGGCAGCAGTGGTGTGCAGAGACCTAGTGTGCAAATACGCAGAAACTGTGCCTGCTTTCCCTGCGAGAGGAAAGGCTTCCTGTGGGAGGTGGGAGGAGCAGCTCTTGTTTCCTGAAGGCGGAATTCTGCGCTCACCCGGGGTGCAGAGGCGAGGCGGGGAGGGCAGGCCCTGCCTGCAGAAGGAGATTTAACAGATGGAAATATTAGTGAGGATGTGGAGAAACCGGAACCCACACACACCTGCAGTGGAGGTGTCACGTGGCACAGCCACGGAGACAGTCTGTTGGTGACAGGCACGGCCACTCAGGGCTTTGAGGAGATTCTCACACACCACGTCCATGGCAGCGTCGCTGGCAGCCACCAAGCCGTGGGAGCCGCGCTGCTGGTCCGGGAGCCGAGCCTGCTGTGTGCACAGTGGCATGTAGCTCGGCATTCTGGGGCCTGCGCCACGGGAGGAGGGAGTCAGGCACGGAGACCCCACGCGCCGAGGCACAGAGGGAAGTTGCAGCGGTGGCTGCCGGAGGCTGGGGGAGGCGGCTGGGCGGCTTCCGGGTTCCAGTTTCCTGCGATCGGTGAGTTAGGGAGCCGGGCGGTGGTGGTGACTTACAGATGCACCTGGCATGGCTGAGCCGCACTTACTGTGGTTTAGATGGCAGATTTTACGGCGTGTGTATTTACCACAATAGAAATCGGGGAGAAACGCATGTGTTTCTGCTGCACATCGCACCTTGGTGACAGAGAAGTAGCAGCTTGCACCCCACGGGCTCTGCGACAATGGGGTGGGAAGGGATGGGCATGGACCACGGGGACAGGAAGTGCAGTGGGGAAAGCGGGTGACTGTCAGGGCTGCCCCCGGAGAGCTGGCACCCGCCAGGGCCTTGAAAGGAATTTTCCAGGCAGAGAAGGGAGAGAGACAAGGCAGGTCCCAGAGAGCACAGGGGAGCAGCAGCGGCACCGCCCTGGGGTTGGGCACAGCACACACTGGTGGTGCTGTGCCTGCCGCAGCCTGTCCACCCTGGCCACCCGTGTCCGCCTGGACAGGGGCTGGTTTGTTGGGGTGATCGAGCGTGTTACATGACGCCAGCCTTTAACGTGCTGACTGTGGGGCTCTGCCGGGGAATGTCTCGCTGTGGAGCTGCAGCAGAACTGCAGAGGCCGGCGGGCTGGGAGGAGGAGGACGAGGGAGCAGCCTTGTGTCCAGAGTTGCGGCAGCCCTGTGGGTCTCACTCCCAGGTTTAAAGGGTGTGCAGAGGGCCAGCTGGAGGGGCCTCAGCATGGCCAGGGGCTATTATGGGGCAGTTCCAGGGTCCAGGTAAGGGTGTTGCAGCTCAGAGCAGAACCAGGATCCCAGGGACACTTCTGCTGAGGGTCGCAGGCGCGCGCTTCATACATGACATTTCTATTTTTAGATCTTACTGTGATGCCAGACTGTTTGCAGAAAGCACCACTGTGTTTACTGATTCCCAGCTTCTGGTTCGTTCTGTGTGTTGTGAATTGCTGGGTAAATGCACGCCCTTTCAGGGAACATAATGCACTCATTCTCAGGCCAGAAACACCTGCCAAGTCTAATCGGATGCATTGTAGTGGAGCTGCTCTTTCTGCCGTATTTCTGTTGTCTACAACTGAAGAGGCTGTGGCATTGTTCCTAGCTGCACGCCTCCCCTTGAAGAGTGGGTGCTGCACTGTTTGAATGTTGAACACTAAGGACAAGTGACACGGCCTCTTCACACGCTGAACCAAAGCACTCGTACAGCAGGAGGTGGCTGAGGCCACGGCTCTGGCTCCACTGTGCACTCAAAGATGGAGGTGCACGCTTGCACACGCGTGTGCTCGGAGCTCCACTCCGCAGACATGGGCTTTGCACGGAGTAGACAGTGGCAGATCCTGGATCGTGGATGGGAGCCCTCGGGTAGCCAGGCCTGCGGTGAGACACACGGGCTTCGTTGTGAGTGAAGGAGGAGTCTGGGGATGTGAGTAATCACACGAAGCATTGAAAGGAAGCAGAGGATGGAGGTCCTGTGACAGTGATGTGACAATGACATGTACCTGCAGTGGGGTGATCCACGCTCGCCCCACACAGCCCTGTGTTCATGCACAAACTCAATTTTATAACAGATTTATTGCGATATAATTGACATATCATAAAACTCACTCCTTTATTATTTTTAAAGATGCATTTATTTACTTGAAAGGCAGAATTACAGAGAGCGGGGACCGACAGAGAGAGAGAGAGGTCTTTCATCTGCTGGTTCATTCCCTAATGGCTATATCAGCCAGGACTGGGACAGGCCTAAGCCAAGAATCAGGAGCTTCCTCTGGGTCTCCCATGTGGGTGCAGGGGCCCAAGCACTTGGACCATCTTCTGCTGCTTTCCCAGGTGCATTAGCAGGGAGCTGGATTGGGAGTGGAACAGCTGGAACTTAAACCAGCATCCATATGGACTTAACCTGCTGGGCCACAATGGCCCCCCACCCTTTATTTTAAAGATTTATTTATTTATTTGGAAGGCAGAGTTGTACAGAGGAGAGAGAGGGGAAAACACTTATTTACATAAATAAATTATTAACTTACACACTTGTATAAATTAAGTATATTGACAGGACTGTGCAACTATCATTGCTCACTCTGGAAAGATAGTAACCCCCACCCCATGAAGAAACTCAGTGTCCATTAGCACTCACACCCCGACCCCTGTTCACAGCCCCTGGCTGCCACCAGCCTTCCTGTCTGGATCTCCCGTTCTGGACACATCACACAGTGGAGGCGCAGAGTGCGTGGTCTTTTGTGTTGCCTTCCCTCACTCACCAGAAGGCTTGAAGGGTCATCCATGCCGTAGCTCATGTCCATCTTCATTCCTTTCCACGGCCGAGTGATCCCACTGTTTGGGATGTAACGTGGTGTTCACCCGTTCACAAGTTGATAGACACTGGGTTGTTTCCAAGTTGGTGTGATTACTGCTTTGACCATTCACATGCTAATTTTGGGTGAAGATGTTTTTAATTCTCTTGGTTACATAGCAAGCTTAGGAAATTGCTAACTGGAAAGTAAAGCTATGTTCAAGGTTTGGAGGAGCTGGCTGATGGTTTTCCAGAGTTGCCGCAACGTTCCACAACACCGCCACAAGTGAGCGAGGGAGGCCCCCCTTTCTCCAGAGCCTCCCCACACTGTCACCGTTCCTTCCACTCCGGCTGTCCTGAGGGTGTGAGCGGCAGCTCCTCCTTTTGATGGGCGTTTACTTGACGCCTGATGCTCTGGGAGAGCAGGTAGCAGCTTGGCGGTCACGGTGTGCGCACCTGCCACGCCGTGTCTGGGTTTGATCCTGGCTCTGGCTTCTGGCTCCAGCTTCCTGCTAATGCAGACTCTGGGGGGCAGTGGCGATGGCTCAAGAAATTGGGTTCCTGCCACCCCTGAGAGGGACCTGGATTGTGTTCCTGGCTCCTGGTTCTGACCCCAGCCGAGGCCTGGCCATTGCTGGCGCTTGAGGAGCGAGCCAGCAGACAGGAGCTCCACTCTGTCTCTCCTCCTCTCAGCTGAAAGCTTTCTGAAGATAGAAAAGACTGGGAAGCCTGGAGTTGCCCAAGAGAAGGTGAGTGAGGCTTGGCCTCTGTAGAGCTGATCCTTCAACAGGAGGGTTCTGGATCAAGTGAACGTGGGTCCTCCAGTATCTTACCTTCTAAGGAGGCTGTAATGGAATAAAAGATTGTAAATAGATGCCGTTGAGCATATTTTTATCTTTGTTGCCCTTGTATATATAATCGTTTTTACGAAACATGTTCAAATAATTTGCTGATTTAAAAATTAGGTTTTCTTACTTTATTGAGAAGGAATTCTTATTAACTAATTTTTGACTGTTTTCTCGCATTCTCCTTCGTGTCCTTTGAATCACAGGGTTTTTAGATTTCGGGGAAGCACACTGGATTCTCCAGTTCAGCTCCTGCAGCGGTGCTGCAGTAGTGGGTAACTCACTGGACAGTCTGCCTGTCAGTCATAGAAGGGTCGCACAGCTGCCTCTCGTGCAAGTGCAAACTGGAGCGCGTGGGGAAAGCTGCCTGTGCTGGAGGACTCGCCCGTGCCCAGAATCGTCCCCGAAGCAAGAGGGCTTCCAAAAGTTTGCACAAAGCACACCAGGCTCTGGGAGAGGCTTTGACAGTGCACTGCCCGCTGCACTGCGCTCTGCAGGTACGGGAGGCTGGGAGAGTGTGTCCTTGGATGGACTTCCTGGAGGGAGAGGGATCCTTCTGTGCTGGAGGGAGAGGCACCGAGTCTGAATACAAAGCTCACAGAGTCAGCCTGAGTGTCTGTGGGGTCCACAGTCCAGGCCTCAGCTGGCTGTGGTCACAGCGATTTGACAAAAGCAGACTTTCTTTCCTTGTTGTTATTCCATAAGGGGTACAGTGTAACAACGACTTAGTTGTATTTGCATGGTATCAGCTATTGTAAGTCATCAGAGAGGATTTCAAGAACCCGGAGAGGTGCAGAGGTTAAACACCAACATCCCGTTGTGCACGAGGGGCGTGGGCATCTGGGCTTTGGGTGTTCTTGGGGTCCTAGAGTCATATCCATGGCTCCCCCAGGACAGCCGTGTCGTGTGCTCTGAGAGGGACCCTGTGTGTTCTCGCTGTTGAGATGACTTCTGATGTAGACAGCAGTGCCTTGTAATTCTGTTTCATAAAGAAGGTGCTGGGTGTTTGTAGGAATTCCTTCACCTGTCCTCGGTTTCAGGGGGCGTGGTTACTCTCCAGGTACAACTCAGATGAGGGCGGGCAAGGCCTTTCAAAGGAGAACTCCAGATAAAGTCTTAGTGGCGTGGAAAAACAATCCCCAGCCAGTGTTGTTTTTTTTTTGTTTTTTTGTTTTTTTTTTTTAAATGGATTAACCTTTTGAAGAAAGAAGAATCAAAAGCAAAGAAATATGTCTTGATAATGGAAAGCTATACAGGAAAGCGGGTGCCGGGCTCTAAGCAGATTGAGTACAGGGAGCGGGGGGAGTGTAGGAGACTGAAAATAGAGCAGAGAAGCCAGTGTGGAGGCTGACGTCACCCGCAGGCCGGGAGTTGGGCTTACTCCTCAGGTGGCGCCGTCGGGTGCAGGTGGAACCTTTGGGGGTGGGGAGTTGAGGTGGGGGAAGGCGGGTAGCAGGTCCTGAGGACGTGGTGGGGAGTTGTCCTCAGAATGCCCCAAAGGGCATTTCTTGGGGCCAGCACCGTCCAGTGGAACTGCCTGAAATGGTCTTGGCCTTCAGTGTCCCACATGGCATGGGACACTAGCCCCGCTTGGCAAGGGACTCTATCATGTGGTGTGGGACTCTATCATGTGGCAAGGGACTCTATCATGTGGTGTGGGACTCTATCATGTGGTGTGGGACTCTAATACCTTGTGACACGTGGCATGCGACACTTGGATTGTGGCTGCGGCAAGTAAGGACCTGGATTTCAAACGTCACCTCCTATTCGTGAGTGTGAATTTAACTCAGCAGCACAGAAGCCTGGTGGCTGCCGTCCTGGGGTAGTGCAGGCCAGGAGCGTGAGAGGCATCGGCTGTTGGGAAGTGACAGCAGCTGCTGTGTGATGTCAGAAGGGAACCCGAGGCTGCTGGGAAACATGCTGCCTGCGGGGCGCATGTTACTGCTGTGCAAAATGCTTTGCGTCACGTCTAATGGGGTGTTCATCAAACGCCAGGTGGGAGCCAGACTTCGAAGGTGTGGGACGCAGCTGCGGTTCCAGGTCCCGTCAGCTCCTTCCAGGCACAGCGAGCTTGCCACACCTGCCCCCAGGGTGCCCAGGTGGTAGCCATTCTGGGTGCACCGGTCCCGAGATCTGCAAGCCTGGGTCTCACTCGGTGCCCCTGGGCCCTGATCAAGGATCAGGCCCAGGCATTGGCTGGCACAACCGGTGCATCTGGTCCACCGCGAGTTGACCACAGTGGCTGCAAGCGGCTGGGTCTTTAGAGCAGTTACGCTCTGTTTTGCGTGAATGTCTTAATGCTTGGCAGTTCTGGAGTGTACTTCATCTGGAAACATCTCGTAGGCGTGTCATCGGACGCTGCAGAGGCCGACCCAGTGTATGTGTTGCTGAGGCTGGGAAGGACTGCGGAGCTCACCGGCCTGGGCCACGTTTCCTTTTCCTGCTGAGGGCCTGGGACTTGGGCCACGGACTTGCCTCCAGGCACACGGTGATTGGCGACAGAGACGAACCAGAACCCAGTCCTGCGACCACCCAGCTTCGTTTTACTGCGAGTGCTGTGCTCGCCTTTGGAGCGCACCCCACGTTTGGACAGCATTTCAGCTTGAGAGCCCTGCTGTGTTATGACATCCCCTCTCAGTCTCCATTCTCTCCGAATGCCTCCTGCCTAGATAAAGCCCATTTCTGATGAAAGAATTCAACTTACCGAACTCACTGCATTCAAATAAGCCCTTTAAACATTCTGCACTTTCAAGCTCTTATTCTGGATTCCATTGCGAGGTGATAATGAGGTGCTGAAAACTAATTAGATCATCAGACGAAGCTGTCTGCTCCGCCATCTGCCCAGTCTAGAGGGCAGTCCCTGGGCGAGCTGAGAGCAGGCACTAAAAATACCCAGCTTCCCCCGCTTCCCTGCTCCTGCTGGCCGCCTGGCGGAGAAGGCTTCTGTGAGACTCCGGGCTGCACTGTGCAGCCTGCCGGCACCAGCGTGGGCTCTCAGGCCCACGGGTTGTCACGACCGCCTGGCTGGTGCTGTCCTCCCCGACTGTCCTGTGGGCCCCACCCTCCTCCAGGGCAGGCAGTGCCTGCGGGGTGGAGCTGATTCAGCTGCCAGGGCCTAGGTGGCACATGCAGGGTGCCCCTCACCTGGGTTTTGAATGAATCCTTGGGCTCTTTCTGTAGGTGACGTCAGTGTCCACTCTCTGTTTGGTGGTGATGCCCCCCAGAGCGAAGCAGGTGTGGGGCAGGTGTGGAGCAGGTGTGGGGGGAGGTGTGGGGGCAAAGGGGTGAGCAGGTGTGGGGGCAGGTGTAGGGGTAGGTGTGGGGGTAGGTGTGGGGCAGGAATGGGAGCAGGTGTAGGAGCAGGTGTGGGAGCAGGTGTGGGAGCAGTTATAGAGGCAGGTGTAGGGGCAAGTGAGTTGGAAACAGAGGGAGAGACTGGGCCCAAACTCAGGCTTTTGTGACCAACCTCTTGGGAAGAGGGCCTTGGGTGAGAGCGCCCAGTGACCTGATGTCCTCCCAGTGCACCCCCTCCCCACACCGAGGAATCCACCCCCTCCCTTGGGAAGCCCCCCTGTTACCCCTGAGCAAAACCGGGCACCAGCAGTCCACTGCCTGTGCATGTCCCGCCCCCTGGTGAGAGTCTCACCTGGCCACACCCTGCCTGTCTCCTAGAGGGGATGGACTCCAGCACGCGCCCCTGAGGGGACACCACATTGCACCACAGCACCTGGCACCTGCGCTGGGTGCCTTTGTCCTCACAGGGGCTGGAGGGGAGGCAGTCCTGGCCAGGAGCACTCAGTTTGCACACATGGGAGGGGTCAGAGGGGTCAGGGTTCACGCACATGAGGCGTGGCCGGCAGTGTGCTGACCCTGCCAGGCGCTGGCCAGGAGCGAGCCCTGCTGTGAGCACTTCGTGAGTGTCCCCAGCAGCCTGGTCAGACCTTGATCTCCGCGTCACTGCTGCAAAGCCAAAGCAGCACTGTGACACGGCTTTTCTAACTGGTAAGTGGACAAGCCACATAGAGAGAGAGGGAGACACACACCGAGACAGAGAGGGGAGGGAGAGCCAAGCAGGTGGCTTCTCTCTTCTGCCTCTGAGCAGGGTGGCACCGCGGGGACCCACACACGGTGGCCCAGGTGAAGTGTCAGGGCATCGCTCCTCATTCCTTGTGAAGCCCTTCTGGTATCAGCAGACAAGCCAGGCCTGTCTGCGGGGTCCTGGGGGTGCCATTTAGGTGTGGGGGTCAGGACCTCGGCCCGGAGCTCACTAAACACGCCTGCTCTGCACAGAAATGAAATCTGCCGAGCGTGGAGGACTGTTTGTAGGCCGAGCTGCTTTCTCTGTTCCCTGCTACTCAGCTCCCACCCCCACCTCTCCCTGTGCACCGCCCACCCTCCGCACAGCAGGCTGAGGAGCCCCCAGGGCAGGTGCTACCTCCTTCCTCTCTTTCCCTCTTTTACCACACACTCATGCCCATGCACACCCACACCCACTCACATTCAGACAGGGCTCACACCCATGCACACACCCATGCACACCCACACCCATGTGTGCACCCACACACCCACACACGTGTGTGCACACACCCATGCATATCCATATCCACATGTGCACCCACACACCCACACACGTGTGTGCACACCCCCATGCACACCCACACCCACTCACATTCAGACAGGGCTCACACCCATGCACACACCCATGCACACCCACACCCATGTGTGCACCCACACACCCACACACGTGTGTGCACACACCCATGCGTATCCATATCCACATGTGCACCCACACACCCACACACATGTGTGCACACCCCCATGCACACCCACACCCAAGTGTGCACACCCCCCACATGTGTGTGCACACACCCATGCACATCCACACCCACGTGTGCACATGCACATTTGCGGACTCACACTCATGCACACATGCACTCACACACATTTACATATAGGCAGGCCACTCCCTGGAAAGCTTGGGATATGAGTGTGGCCAGGCTGGGCCCTCCTCACAGCTGAGGGGGAGCCCAGAGCCCTTGTGTGGACAGGGAGCCTCTGCAGCTGTCCTTGGCTCCTGGTGACATGTGTCATGTGTCACGCACACTGCTGAGGGCTGAGGGAAGTCCACCGACCTGTCCTCCGTGCCTGTGTTTCTGCTCCCGCTGTAGCCCTTCCTGCTCGCTGCTCACCCACAGCTGCACCCAGGGTCCCCCGGGCGTGGGTGTGGGCGAGACCGTGCCTGCCCACTGGAGCAGAGGAAGAGGAGGAACTGAAAGATTTCCTGGCACAGGAAGCGGCGCATGCGGTGAGGCTCACTTGTCGCCGCCACCTGCTTGGGCCACAACGTGAGAGACGCGGCTGCCTGCCTGGCCGCAGTGTGGGGAGGGCAGGATTTCGGCACGACAGCTGTGCATCCGTCCCATTTTCGCTTGGTGACCTTGTGAGTTGAACCCCCAGGTTCCCAGCCCAGGCTGTTGCAGCTATTTGCAGAGTGAACCAGTGGAAGAAGGCGCTCTCGCTCTCGCTCTCTCTCACTCTCTCTCACTCGGTCTTTCCAATGAATGAACAGAATACTAAGAGTGAAGCGGGGTCCCTGCCGGGTCCGGGTCTGGTTGGTCTCCGTGCCTGAGGGGGGCGCACCCTGTAAAGGACAGGATGAGGACGTCTCCGGTCCTGGAGGTGGCCTCTTCTCTCCGCGCCCGTGGCTCCCGTGACGTGCGGAAGCTGTGTAGTTTGATGCCGCGCTGTCTGCCCAGCTTTGCTCCCGTCGCCTGTGCTGTGGTTGCACCCACAAAGTCTCTGCCCAGACGAGTGTCGCGAGCCCTTTTCCCCTGTGTTTTCCTCGAGCCGTTTTGGGTTGCAGGTCCTGCGTCGAAGGTCGCCCTGCGTGCTGAGCTGGTGGTGGCTTGTGGGGCGAGACGGGGCCCCTTCCCATTCCTCTGTGTGCAGTGAAACAAGCCGGGGCTGGCAGACGACTGATGCACCACCTCACCCACCCGGGGGATCCAGGGAGGAGAAGCAGCAGGGTGGGGCGGGTGAGATATTGGGCCAGGACGCAGAGTCTGGGGCAGGCTGGGGGCGTGACTTCCGTGACCTCTTGCCCAGCGTGGGGACTGCAGTTCATGTAATGTGGCACAGATCTCACCGTGGTGAAAGAGCCACACAGTGTCTTCCCCACGGGGAATCGACCAGCAAGTGAGTGGGCGGGCGTGTCAGCCTGACGTATCCATTCCACAGTGAACTTCAAAAGTTCATGGAAAGTGGAATTAAAGGCTATGAATGTATTTCAGTTTGAGAAAACGCTGAAACCCATGCATCCCGGGGGTCTTCATGGGAGATGCACGCTAGAGGAGAACCCTGCACGGCTGGCAAACACTCGAAACGTGTCATTGTGCATCACGCTGTGCCCACCTAAGGCATGCGATTGTTATTGGTCAATCAGCAATGAAGTAAGATCAGAGAAACAAGAGACGGCCCACTGGAGGGGGGGAGGCCGGCGGGATCTGTGCCCCTGCCCCACCCACTGTCCGGGCCCCTCCCTCAAAAGTCACTGTCCCCTGCTGGCCTCCAGGGTGTGGTCAGAGCACAGCCCCACGATGCTGATCTTCAGTGCCAGACGCTGCACTCCCGCCAGGGCCCAGGATTCAGGGAGAGCCCGGCCGACAGCCCTGGCCAGGCCTCAGGAAGGACCAGCTTAGGACTCCTGCAGCCGCGGGGAGGCTGGCGCCTGCCGCTAGACACTTGCCTCCTCGTTCCAATCTGTCCACTGAATCGTTAAATGAACTCTTTAATTTGACTAGCCGCCTGTGCTTGCCAAACCCAACCCCAGCCAGCAGCTGCACCCCGCAGGCCAACTGCACCCCTGCCGGGGAGCTGGGGGAAGGGGCGAGGCAGGGTGAGGTTTGGCTTCAGAATGGGCTTGCTGGACAGCCCTCCCGGGCCCCTCCCGGGCCCCTCCTGAACCCGAGAGCCCAGGGTGGACGCTGTCCCCTGCGGGGGGTTTGAAGCGCTTCCTTCCGTCTCAATGCCACTTGCTTGCTTGTTCTCGGGGTGCGGATCATCGTGCAGGGTGTGGTGTCTCTCTCTTCCTGAAACGAGAAGCCCCGCCCTGCCTAGTGTCCAGGGAGGCGAGTCTGGTGTGACAGTCCATGGTGTGGCCAGGGATGAGGTGGCTTCTACACCACCGACTCTGTTCACCCTGAGCAAGACGAAGCCCAGAGCCACGGACAAGCTGCTCCAGCCCTCTGGAGGGGGGTGTGGCCTCACACTGGCTCAGGAGGGGTGTTTGTCCTGTTCCAGCTGTGCCTCAAGGTTAATATCCACCCTCAGCATCCTGCGTTGTGCGGGGGCCAAGTCATGGCGAAGAGCATCAGTATCCTAGCGGCTCTGTCTCGACTGTGCCAAGCGGTGGCTTAACCGCTGTGCCATCTGCCTTCCCTCTCATAGATTGACAGGCAGAGTGGACAGTGAGAGAGAGAGAGACAGAGAGAAAGGTCTTCCTTTGTCGTTGGTTTACCCTCCAATGGCTGCTGCGGCCAGTGCACTGCGTCTGGCGCATCGCACTGATCCGAAGGCAAGAGCCAGGTGCTTCTCCTGGTCTCCCATGTGGGTGCAGGGCCCAAGCACTTGGGCCATCCTCCACTGCACTCCCGGGCCACAGCAGAGAGCTGGCCTGGAAGAGGGGCAACCGGGACAGAATCCGGCGCCCCGACCGGAACTAGAACCCGGTGTGTGCCAGCCGCCTCTTATAGATCTTTAGAACTGTCATCCCACCTCCCAGTAAGTTGTGCCCTCTGACCTATTTCTGTCATTCTCCCCCCGCCTTGGGGACCCCCGTCCCACTTGAGACTCACTGTGAGAGTGATGACGCAGCACCCTCTGCGTCTGGAGAACCAGGATGCATTGAAGGACCCGGGGGGTTCAGGAGAGCACGGCCTGGGGTCAGTGTGGCCTCTCACCGCCCCGCACTTCCTGGGCTGTCACTGGGTGCAGCTCAGGCCCGGGTGGACAGCGGCCAGCCTTGCAGCAGGAGGGCTCCTGTGGCCGTTGCCGGGCCCTGTTGTGCAGTTGCAAGGCTGGCACCAGGGCTGGACCTGAAGTTCTGCAGGCAGGAGCGGGAAACAGTGCGCGGGAGAGGGGGGCGCGGCTCGGGCCAGTCTCCTCCCGGCAGGCGGGGGACGCCTGCTGACCTGGCGGAACACTGGCTTTTTGTTTGGCCAGGAGGGCCGAGATCCTTTTCTGGTCCAGTCTCGGAGAAACACAGCCAGCACGCTGTCACGGCTTCAGGAAGGCTTTGGCGAGAGATCCCTGCTATGGTCTGAATACCGTCTGTTCCTTCAACACTTACTGGACTTCAGACCCGTTGTGAGATACTTTTAACCATTTTTAACATTGAGTTACCGACGCATTTTACAAATCGAGACAGGCAGAAAGAGCTGTCATCTGGTGGTTCACTCCCTGAATGCCTGCCACAGACACGAGTGGGCTAGGCCGACCGGGAGCCGGAACTCAGTCTGGTCTCCCGCGTGGGTGGCAGGGCCCACGCTCTCAGCTCATTATCTGCTGCGTGCCAGGGGTCTCTTCAGGAGCGGAATCGGGAGTGGAGCTGGTGTGGGCGCAGGGTCTTCACTGCTGTGCCCCACACCTGCGCTCCCAGCGTGCCGTGCCGAGCGCGTGTGGGACCTGAAGAGGTGGCCAGGCTCCACCCCGGGCTGGATGGGTTCCTTCCCGTGACCGGTGCACTCGGTGGGGTCATGAGTTGCCTTGAGGGTGGCCCTGCTGCAGAAGCCACAGGGCCCGTCTCCTGCTTGCTTGCCTTCTCTGTGGCTCCCTGGGACTCTGCCCCCAGGGAGCCGTCACCAGGGAGACCGGAACCCGGCACCCTGATGGTCTTTGTTATGGCTGAGCCGCTCTGTGCTCTCGTGCTGTCAGCCACAGAAGGCAGGCTGAGAGCGCCCCATCACCACGTTCTCACTGTGGGTTTACTTCGTGATGACGTGGCCTCCCGGCGCTAGGAGAATGCATGGAGCCTTCCAGGGGCAGCGTCCCGCAGTGCAGCCCAGGCCCCAGTGACAGGAGATGGGGGGAGCAATCCCTCCCTGCCCGTGTGAGGGGCCTCCCCCAGTGTGAGCCCCCTGATGCCTGCGTCCTCATCAGCTCCTGGGGCCTCGTGCGGAAGCATGTGGGGCCGCCCCGTGGCAGGCTGGGCAGGCCTGCTAACATGTCTGCAAACCTCATCCCACCCGCTTCTGTGTCGCTGCCCGGCCCTGTCCCGAGTCACTGCCCTCTTCTGTCTTGCCTTGTCCTGGGTCCAAGCCCTGAGTCACTCATTGTGACTCTGCCTCCCACAGAGGGGTCCTGCCCTTGGCCTGTTGGGGGGTTGGGAGGAGCCAAGTGGGGTGAGGAGGAGTGGGGGGACACAAAGTACGAGAACACTGAGAATTACGCTCCTTGGGTCACAGACTGCTTTCAGCAGGACCACCAGGCTGAGTCCTAGTCGCGCTGGGTGCATCACGGTGTAGGCGGGGTGGTGGTTTTGGGAAAACGAACCCTTCTGGTCCACCCCAAACCCCGGAGCCCTGCCCGCCGGGTGGGGGCCCTGCCCCCGGCTTTGCTGGACTTCCTGCAGGGCGGTGGTCTCTGCTCTCACATTCCTCCCTGCTGGGGTGATCTTACATTTTAGAGGAAATCACGGACTGGGTTTATGAGGTGGCTTTCAGAGCAGTGCAGGAGGTTGGGTCGGGCGGTTTCCCTGGGGCCGAAGGTGTCCAGGAATCCCCGCTGTGAACGCAGGCGCTCGGCACAGGGTGTGCCGTCAGCCCCCCACCAGAGCAGGCAGACGCCCCACTGTGGCCTGTGCTGTGGCTGTGGCCGCTTCTGTTCCTTTTGCAGTTGGGGTGTGCAGGATGCGTGAGAGCGCGTGCAGCGGTGTCCGGTGACGCGTCTGAACGAGGAGACTCTGGGGGCTGTCTGATGCTTCCCTGAGCTCTGCAGGTGTCCACAAAAGGAGAGCTCGCCGAGCGCTGGCCTGGAGACAGAGCTTGCTCCCACGGGGACGCGGGAACCTCTCCGGAGGAGGAGGAGCCGCCATCTTCATTCACAGGGAAGGGGCTTGAGAAACAAGAGCCTTGAGTACTTTCACTTTTGTGTGGCACCCAGCACAGAGCAGCTAAGCATCAGCTGTGTCTGCCTCCGTGAGGCGGGGCCACCTGCCGCCACCACCTCGGCACTGAGGGCAGCGGGGTCTCTTTGGCTGCACTGGAGAGGGCCCGGGGATACTGCACTGTCCTGCTGAGGGTGACTGCCCACCCGCTGCACCTGCCACACTCAGGAGTGGGCGGTGTGTTCCCTGGCGCTCAGTCGTGAGGTGCAGTGTGGACGCAGCACCACCACCCCGCATGAGACCGCGGCTGGGGAGTGGAGAAGGGCTGAGGGCACAGGCTCTGGCTGCAGGTGTGGTCCCTGGCCTCTGTCTCTCCATCCCCCTCTCCGTGTTCACAGTGAGCCATGGCCCTGGAGCCACGGGTGGGGCCTCTGAATCCACCCAGCAGCTCTAGGCTTCAGGGGCGCCCCCAGTCCTGTGCAGGACGTCCCAGTCTGGTTCCAGCTTCTTGGGGCAGGAGGTGAGCGTGAGCCCCCTGGGTATAGATGGTAAAACAGAACAGCACTCGAGCTGCATGCGAAGGGAAAACCCAGGCCTCCTTCTCCCCGCGCCGTGCGCTGGGCTTTCCAGGGGTGCCGAGTTCACCGGCCGAGTGAGTGGGCGCCCTGTGAGATGGCGCCTTGTGCACGAGAGGGGGGTGAGTGACCGTCCTTCCAACTGTTGCTTGTTACTGAACAGCCTGGCCGTGCATGGCTCCCAGAGGCTCCCCAGGACCCAAGCAGCACAGCGTGGGAAGCGGCACCCACGCACTTTGTGTCTCCGTGTGTGCCCATTGTCCCTGGACCGCGGGTGACGGTGATGAGTCCTGACAAAGGGCCCACATGGCGGCAGCGACAGAGCAGGCGGTGCCATTCCAGACCCGCCCGTCTGCAGTAGTGTCGCTCTAGCCCTGTGCTGGGATCCTGACAAGGCAAAACCCTGGCAACATGGGCTTGGGACCCCACGTCCTCCATCCTCCCTGGTCACCCACCATGAGGGTTTTCCATGAAGACCCCCTCCACGCAGTCTGTAGGAGGAGGTCCCTGCTGTGACCCCCTCCCTGCTGAGACCCCCATGCAGTCTGTAGGAGGAGGTCCCCTCTTTCACACACTGTCTTGTCAGTGCTTGGGACGTCATCAGGTGCTCACCGACTCCTGCTATGGGTCCCCTGGCCTCTGCTGGTGGCCTGCTCTGGTAGCTTAGCCACTGGGCGCTGCCTGGCCACTGTCGCACGGAGCAGAGCTGTGCTCCCCTGCCTTGCACGGAGGGCCTGGTGTTGGCCCCAGAGCTCTCATACGTGTGCGTGGGTATGTGGTATATGTGGCCCCAGCTGCTCCTTTGGAGGCCAGATGGGAATGATGCAGGACTCTGGGTGAAATCAACATGGACTTTACGTTGAGCCGCAGCCGTGTCTGCCCTGACAGGGCAGGCGGTGGCCCAGCAGGCTCTGTTTTGTTGGCTGCAGGCTACCGTGGTGTCAGTCTCAGGCAGCCTGGGCCTGCCAGAGAGGACCCACTGATCAGCGGCGCTGGCTCCCGATTTCTCTGGCCTGCAGGAGTTGTGCAGACAGCCGCAGCAGCCCCTTGCTCCCTCCGCCCTCCCATGAGCCAGCAGTGCTGTGTTTGGGCAGTGCTGGTGGAAACTCTGAACCATAGCCAGTGCCAGCCAGTCCCAAGCCGCGACCCCTGGAGACGAGGATTGCATAGAAGGCATTCAGCAGATCTGTGGAAAATGGAATTAAGACAAGTTTGTTTGGGACAAAAAATTGGGACGTCCATACATATGTTGGGTCTTCACATAGTTCGTGAAAAACGCATGAGAAAATTAGGCTTGGGTCTCGAGATATTTCCGACAAAATGAATGCATCTGTGAAGTTCACGTTTCCAGGAACTCCTGGAGCTGTCTGTGGTCTCCCTCCATCTGGCTCCAGCCACACCGCCGGGAGTGTCCTCTCACCACTGCCCTTCCCGCGAGGTAGCCCCAGCGCATCCAGGAGCCTGGGCCTGAACAGAGCAGAAGCCCATGCTGGCCGCTGCCAAGTCCTGAGTTCTCTGAATACGGCTTTCTGTGCCGCAGACAAACTATAGGACCAACCCCTAGCCAGGCGAGAGCAGCCGATCCAGAGGCGGCGAGATGGAAACCCACAGTTTACGTGCTAGGAACCTCTGTTGTGGGAAGTGGCCATTACAAGAGAGTGCTGAGCACTGAACAGGTGTCAGGAGGCCCAGGACACTGCTGCCCATGGGACGGAATCCACGTTTGTGAGTCTCCAACCACGTGCCAGGCACTGTGGTCCACGCCCATCATCCATGCCTAGCTGACCGCCATGTGGATGAGGGACAGGCTGTGCCTGTCTGAGAAGACCGGTGGCTCTCACTGGCCATGGCCCACAGGCGCACTCCGTGGGCATTGCTTTGTGGGGTCATGTGGGCCCTGGCAGGGCTCTGCGTCCCTCTGGGTGCAGGACAGCTGGGCTCTGTCTTGGGGAGTAGGCTGCCAAGCTCATCACGGACTCCTGAGGCCAGGACTGTGTGAGCCGAAGCCTCGGTCAGAGCCATTCCAGAGCCACCCTGCCACTGGCGATCCTGTCCGAGGGAGGAAGGAGCCCAGGTCCACTCCCTGGCCACCCAGTGTCCTGTGAGGGCACAGCCTTCCTGGTCTCTGTGGTGTCCACACCGAGTTTTCTGTCTTGACTCGATGTAGTTCTGTTCCTGTCTGTGTGAATTCTCTCTGCTCAGACCCAACCAAAAAGCAGATGACATGCACCCAGGGGCGGGGGGCGGGTGCAGCAGGTGATGGCTCAAGTTCCTGGGTCCCTGCCACCCACCTGGGAGACCCAGACTCTTGGCTTTGGCCTGGCTATTGTGGGCTTTTGGGTGATGAACCAACAGGTGGACGATCTTTATCTCTGCCTTTCAAACAAGAGACTGTAGAACAGGTGTTGCTGGAGGCAGGCGTGGGGGCAGCAGAGTGCCCACGCCCTGGGACCAGCAGTGCACACAGAGCACTGCCCTCCACCCTCCGTCTGCTCTGTGTTCCCTCTCTGCGCGTCCGAGGAGAGTGCTCGGGTGTAAGATGGCATCTGAGAAGTGCACCTGCTGTGAGGAGTGGGACTGTGGCTGAGCTGTTGCAGGAAGAGCAGCCCCCGCCCCAGGCCCTGGCGGTTGTGGCCGAGTCTATGGGAGCCCGGTTCTGCCTGTCATCCTCGGGCCGGCTCCAGGCTCAGAAATCCAGGCCTGGCTGGTGGTTTCCGCTGCTTTGGGTCTGACAGCCGGGCCATGTGTGCTGGCCTGGGCGAGGCCACTGGCAGGGGCTTTGGAGTCTCCTGGCGCGGGTTCCCTGTCCTCCCAGGGCATCCACTGCTCATGCCCCTCTCTGTGGGCCATGGTCTCCCGGGGGAGAGACATGGGGTTGCACCTGGCTCTTCCTGTGGGCATGGGGGCAGCGTGTGAAGCTGGGCAGGGTTTCTGAGTGGCTGGGGCACTGGAGTTCCACTGTGGCCCCGCAGCCGCAGCCTGAAATGATGCGTGGCCACGGCAAGGGTCTCATGGCCTGTCGGGGGCACCCAAGCCCCAGAGCAGGTAGCAGGCAGTCGGGTGCGCAGGTGCAGCATCCGTCCTGCCTGCCCTGGGGTGGATTTGATTGATGGCCTGGGGAGGTGGAGGTTCAAGTTGACCCTCTCCAGACTCCTGGTCAGGTGACTGAGGGGAGCTGGGAATTTGCAGGAAGCCCTGAAGCTCCCTGCACCAGGGACTGGAAGGCAAGGATTGTTTTCCTCTTTTCCTTCCAATATTAAATTTAATAAAAATATCATTGATTCTTTGTAAAGAGTAAAAATAGCTTTTATTATTATAAAATGAAAAATAGAGCTGCCAGATCTCTCAGCCAGTGACTTATCTCCCCCAGGCACAGCCCCGTGGGCCGCCTCTTCCCGCTCAGCAAGCGTCATGGTGGGAATTACATTACTTCTTAATGCACTGGCACGGGCATTAGTTAATTTTGTCAGAAAATCACTATGCAAAAATATCTTTTATACAAAATGAAGCTCTATGCTTTTATGTTTAAGCAACACTTTTCATTGTTTCTTGTTAATCATGCTAAGAAAGTCTTCAAACATTTTCAAGTAGAAATTGTAATATGTAGACTCTACAACATGGAAACATGCAATGTTTATTTTTTGGTTTTAATATGCTCGCTGGGTATCTGCTGTGTTTTCAAACTTTCTTTTTCTTTTTTTAGGTTTGTTTTATCAATTTAAAAGGCAGGATTACAGAGAGGGGGCCAGAGATCCGCTGGTTCACTCCCCAAATGGCCACAACAGCCAGGGCAGGACAAAACCAAAATCCGAAGCCAAGAGCTTCGTCCAGGTTTCCCATTTGGGTCCAGGGGCCAAAGAACTTGGGCCATCTTCCACTGCTTTTCCATGCCATTGGCAGGGAGCTGGATTGGAAGTAGAGCAGCTGGGACTTGAACCAGCACCCCATGGGATGCCAGCGTCACAGGCGGTGGCTTTACCTGCTGTGCCACAAGGCTGATCCCTCAAACTTTGTTCCGTGGCCTCAGCCCTCTGGGGAGGGGCCCTCAGCGCTGGGGTGGGGGAGCCCAGCTTGGACAGCGATCACCATGACAGCAGGTCCCCAGGGGTCCCGCAGAGGCCTCCGTTCAAGGCGTGTGCACTTGTGCGGCTGGGGAGACTGTGGTGTCCTTAGCTCCTGTTCTCCTGGGCTCACATCAGGCGGTCACTTTCCTCGCTGGGTGCACAGAGTAGGACCACAGGAGGGCACAGGCCCTGGTGCAGACCCTGTGGCATACTGGGAACAGCCTCAGGGGTGCTGCAGGACTCGTCCCCCACCCACGTCTTTGGTCCACACTTGCGGCTCAGTGGAGGGGAGGGCCTGGGATGCCGCATGGCCTCAAGCTGCCCGCGGCCGCCCCGGATGCCTCGTGCCGACAGCTCCCGCCACTCTGCGTGGGTGCCTTCCCCAGCTCCTCCGTGGACTTCAGCAGGTTTTAGATGCACACAGACACTGCTTCCCTACAGGTGTTTCCCCAGAGGGTCAGGGGCTGGGCCATCGGCGTATGCCTGGTGACGGGCAGCAGGGGTGTCCCCTGCATGTTACAGGAAAATGAAAGTAAAGCTTGTCAGAAGTTCGTGGTGCCGTCCATGGTCAGCAGCGTTGCCCTCAGCCACGCGCCTCCCGGGCCCTCAGGTGGCACTCAGAGTCCTTGGCCTGAGGCCGCCACCACCGCTGGAGGCCCTGCAGCCAGCCGGGCTCCGTACGCGGTGCTTTCGCTGCTGGGGCCCAGTGTGGCCCAGGCTGTGTCCCTGGACGCTCCTGCGATCCCAGCCTGGCGGGCCTGGGCACAGCACCTCGGGCGCGTGAGTGTAGTGAGCATCGCTTTCAGCCGTGGCCAGAGCTCCTGACGCGGGAACGGCATCTTCATTTATTCTTCCCGCATTCACCTGGACAGGTCACCTGCCACGTGACAGCCGCTGGCAAGGCCCAGGGGTTGAGAGGCCAGGTAGGCCCAGCCCCTTCCCCCACCTGGGTCTTGGCAGAGCCGGGCAGGATGGTGAGTGAGACACGGACGTAGCAGGGGCTACTGTGACAAGGACCGGATCCGAGTCCTTTGAGGGGCTGCAGGAGCTCCTGGCCAAGAGTGGGAGAGGGCCGGGTCGCCGTGCGGCCGACCCGCAAGAGGTGGAGCGCGAGGGCGAGGGTGTGTGCCGGGGCGGCCAGCACAGCCCTGCACCAGGGAGCTGTATTTAGGGAACTGCCCAGCCGGGGCGTCCAGAGCCCAGGCAGGGAGCAGGGGAGGGCCTGCCGCAGGTGGGCGGGTGGCCTGGCCACATCGCCAGCCAGGCCCTCAGGGCACCGTGAGGCGCGCACAGCACCGCTGCTCTCACACAGTCGCTTCAGCGCCGCGAGTGGAACAGAGCGGCGCCAAGGAGGTGGTGCAGGCTGGGCACTGCTCAGCAGGGACATCAGTGCTCTGAGAGAGGGTGGCGGCTCGGCTGTTGGCGACTGCAGGGCGGGAGAAGATCATGGGACAGCTACTGCCCCAGAACGCAGCTGCACAGGGGTCCCTGGGCGCACCTGCTTGCTTTCCTCTCTGCCCCCTCTCCTCGTGGGACCCCGGGGGCAGCTGCACAAGGGGCTTTGGCGTCAGGTACTGCAGCCTGCATTTCTCATGCGCCTGTAGCACCAGAAACGCTGGGGAGCTCGTGAGGAACCCCGAGTCCCGAGTCCCGGGCCAGCTGCGTGCACCCTCGGGCTGGACTCCTGGGATCCTCCTGCTGCCCTCGCTCACCAGGTGCTCCTCGGGGCCACGCAGTTTGCGGCAGTATTTGTCAGTTTTGGAGTGCATGCACCTCGGTCTGCACAGGCCGCGAGGGCGCTGGCTGGCGCGATTGGAGCTGGGTCAGTGAGGGAGGCACTGGCGCTCGGCCTGTGCTCCGAGAACCGCGTGTTCCTAATCAGCCACGCCCTAGGGGACGGGAGCCGGGATGCAAACCGGTTCCCTCACCAAGCAGCGGCTTCCGTCACCTGACTGGTTATTAGTGGTACGTACTGGGGGAACTCTGGGTGGAGGAAGCCTTCTGGAGCTCCTAGGCCGTTCCCAGGCTGAGTGTTGTGAACAAGGGCGCTCCCCGGCCAATCCGCAGGGGTAGGCGTTTAAACCACGGCAGCGGGCGGCGGTGACGTGACCCCAGGGCGGGAGCCCCCAGGTCCCCTGCCTGTGTTGTTGGGGCGGCCCCCAGGGCTGAGCAGGCCCCGCCCACAGCTCTGCTCCCCTGGGGAAATGGGGCATCAGGGCTGGCTGCGGCTTCGCTCTCCTCCACCGCTTGGGAACGCTTCGGCTTTGTGGTCCTCCATACCCTGAGCACAAAACTTCCCTGGGGGCTTGTCCCTATGCTTCTCAGGGCTGCTGGGTCCAGCCTGGTGCAGCTGGGTGGCCATGGTGGGGCAGAGCCTTCCTGGGGGGGACAGAGGAGCCGGTGGGGATGGGGCCAACTGAGCTGAGCAGGGTCCCCGGCATGCGGAGTTTCCGAGCTGACAGGTGTGTGCGAGACGGCGGATGGCCTGGGCGTTGCACATGCAGCGTCTTGCTGTGTCCTTGCACCAACCTGCTGCCGCGGTGCTGCCAGGCCCTTGCCTGTGCTCACCAATGAGGAGACCCTGACTCAGGAATGGAGTGTGGGCAGGTCATACAGTGAGCAAGGGGTGGAGAGGGGTTTGAGCCTAAACCCTGGCTCTTCACCGGGAGGGCGCATGCACACCAGGCGCTGCCCTGGGAGAGACGCGGGGCTGGGGGCATCGCCCTGGACCTTTGGGGCTCCAGGTTTCCCTGGAGGGGCCGTGAACACCGCGAGGCTGCCCTGAGGGCCAGAGGAGCCGCGCTGTCCCCCAGGCTAAGCCGTTGGACCTCAGGTTTGCAGGTATTTTACGGCATTGTTGAACAGTTTGGTCTGCGTGTAATTTTACAGACTTAGTGAAACCAGTGAACTTATTTGATGCATGAGTTTGTCACAAGCAGACAAAGTAAAGAAAGTGTTAAGTACCGCATTCCTGATGGGATGTACTCCTCCATCGCTGGGTTTTCTTTGAAGGAGAGGGAGAGCGGCTGTCTCGGGCCAGGTGAGGAAGCTGGTGTTGATCAGTGCTGTCTCCAGGTGGAGCGCTGGGGTGAGAGCTGTGAAGCCTTGACGGTGTCTCTGCCCTCCGAGCTCTTGGTGTCCAGCATTGGTCGCTGGTGCTGCCTTCTGATGTGCGGCCAGGGGAGGCTTATGCCCTGGCTCCACGGCCTGGGTTGGAGTGCAGCTCAGCGGCCATGCCTTCTGTTTGCCGGGTGTCCCCGTTGCGGGAGGCAGAGCCTGCCAATCTGTGAGCTCCTCGTGTGCGCTTTTCAATGTGTGCTCTTACTTGTGGTTCTCAGAAGTGCAGATGCATTTCACATCAGTACTATTTTATTTATTTATTATTTTTTAAACGTGTATTTATTTGAAAGGTGGAGAGAGAGACAGAGAGAGAGAGAATCTTCCATCCTCAGGTCACTCCCCAAATGGCCACAACTATTAGGGCAGGGCCAGGTCAAAGCCAGGAGCCAGGAGCTTCATCCAGGTCCCTCATGTGGATGCAGGGGCCCAGACACCTGGGCTATCTCCCACGGCTTTCCCAGGCACATTAGCAGGGAGCTGGTTTGGAAGTGGAGTCGTTGCGACTCAGATTAGCACCCATCTGGGATGCCAGCGCTGCATTGGTACTTCAAAATCAAATCTAGAAACGAGATGCTACAGGCGTCTCAAGTGTTTCGTAGATTCCCATTCGATGGTAGTCATTCCCCATGTCGGGGGATGGTAGTAGCTCTGACTTCCTGGGACTGTGGGTCTGGTGTACACACAGATCTGCGTGTGCACTTGGGGCACTTGTGTTTGTGCACACGTGAGAGTGCACTGTCCTCCTCTGTGTGTATTCTACGTGCATCATTTCATGCATTGCCAAGGTTGGTCGCGGGTGAGGTGCATTCAGGCTCCCCACAGGCTGTGTCCTGGCTCAGGCGGTACCACGCGCATGGGGCAAGTGCTCCCACCACGTGGGGACAGCAGTGTCCAGCCCTGGGCCCCTGTGAGGCCCCACAGCTGTCCAGGGGCCCAGATGGCCTAGTAAATGAGATGGTATCTTTTAGGTCAGGTTTTATGTCCACTTTTTAACAGCCAGTAATTTAGAAAGAAAAATAAGCAGGAAACTGCGGAAGTACAAGGAGCTGTCAGACGGTGCTCGGGACAGGCGTGGTGCAGCTCCTGAGGCGGCTGCCTGGGGCGCCCGGAACCTGGTCCCGTGTCTGCTTCCAGTCCGGCTCCCTGCTGAGGTGCCTGGAAGGCAGCAGTGGTGGCTCAGGTGCCTGGGGCCCTGCCACCGTGTGGGGGACCTGGGCGAGTTCCTTGTTCCTGACTTGGGCCTTGTCCAGCTGTGGCTGCTGGGGCACTTGGAGACGGAACCAACAGATGGAGGGTTTCTGTCTTTCTCTCTGCCGTACGAGTAGATGAAAATAGCTAAATAAACATTTACAAAGAAAGCATGCAGTGGCCCAGGGCAGGGGACAGCTGCACAGGGTGCAGAGGGCTTCGGCCCTGCCCGTGGGCCAGGAAGGCACACACAGGGGGGGAAACTCCTCTGTAGCGTGGTGGCAGGGCTGGGGCCCTGTCAGGGACCGTGAGTCTCCACAGAGCGCGTCTCCTGAGCAAGTTCCGTGTTGCAGGGGAGACCCAGCCTTGGGGGACGGAGCTCTGACTGCAGCCGTGAAGCTGGCCCCTGCCCCCTGGAGGTGACCTCCTGTGGGCTCCCAGGCCCTTGGCTGTGGCTGCTGGGGTGCAGGTCAGGCGAGCCGAGCCCAGGGACGGATGTTTTGGCAAGGGTGAAATGACTGTGCACTTGGGAAACCCGGCGATCGCAAAGCCACTTTTAGGGCGGTGTCTGAAACACAAGCTGCTTATTTTACAATGACCTGCGGCTGCCGCTTTCCCTGGGTGGGGAACCAGAGGGTGGCATTCCATTGTCCCCGTCGCAGGCGCCATTGCCACACTGCATGCTGGGACATGCTATCCCCACTGCATGCTGGGACACGCCATCCCCCACTGCATGCTGGACATGCCATCCCCCACTGCATGCTGGGATACCCCACTTCCCCACTGCATGCTGGACATGCCATCCACACTGCATGCTGGACATACCATCCCCACTGCATGCTGGACATGCCATCCACACTGCATGCTGGACATACCATCCCCACTGCATGCTGGACATGCCATCCCCACTGCATGCTGGCACACGCCATCCCCCACTGCATGCTGGGACATGCCATCCCCACTGCATGCTGGGACATGCCATCCCCACTGCATGCTGGGACATGCCATCCCCACTGCATGCTGGGATATGCCATCCCCCACTGCGTGCTGGGACATACCATCCCCCATTGCATGCTGGGACATGCCACCCCCCCACTGCATGCTGGGACATGCAACCCCCCCACTGCATGCTGGACATGCCATCTCCCCACTGCATGCTGGACATGCCATCCCCCACTGCGTGCTGGGACACGCCATCCCCCACTGCATGCTGGGACATGCCACCCCCCCACTGCATGCTGGGACATGCCATCCCCCACTGCATGCTGGCACACGCCACCCCGCACTGCATGCTGGGACATGCCATCCCCACTGCATGCTGGGACATGCCATCCCCACTGCATGCTGGGACATGCCACTCCCCCACTGCGTGCTGGGACATGCCATCCCCACTGCATGCTGGCACACGCCACCCCCACTGCCTGCTGGGACATGCCATCCCCCACTGTATGCTGGCACACGCCATCCCCTCCCCCATGCTGGCGCACGCCTTGCCCCACTCCATGCTGGCACATGCCTGGCCCATGGGCACCGTCCCGAGGGCTGAGCCTGTTTGGGGGAGCCGTGGGTGACCTCCACGGAGCAAAGGCACTGAAGGAGGCTGAGAGCACACACAGATGGGGCAACAGCGCTTTGGGAATTTGGGGAAGTCACCCTGTTTCTTGTGAGAACAGCTGCCGAGTCTGACTGTGGCCCACCCCGGCCGTCAGGGACAGCGAGGTGACTGTGCCTTAGGGCAGTGCCTCACGCTGCGTGGATCAAGCCACAGACACCTGCTGCCTCACAGCTCTGGGGTCTGCAGACCCCAGGTGGAGGAGTCCGCAGGGCTGAGGGAGACGGCCCTGGGCCTCTCTCCAGCCGAGGTGGCGGTGGCATCCCTAGTACTCCGGGCTCAGACTCCTCCCCCGGTGTCTGCCATCACGCTCACAGTGACCCAGGCCACCATCAGGCTCACAGTGACCCGGGCCACCATCAGGCTCACAGAGAGGGACCCGGGCTGCCATCACGCTCACAGTGACCCGGGCTGCCATCACGCTCATAGAGAGGGACCCGGGCTGCCATCACGCTCACAGTGACCCGGGCTGCCATCACGCTCATAGAGAGGGACCCGGGCTGCCATCACGCTCACAGTGACCCGGGCCGCCATCAGGCTCACAGAGAGGGACCCGGGCTGCCATCACGCTCACAGTGACCCGGGCCACCATCACGCTCACAGAGAGCGACCCGGGCCGCCATCATGCTCACAGTGACCCGGGCCACCATCAGGCTCACAGAGAGGGACCCGGGCTGCCATCACGCTCACAGTGACCCGGGCTGCCATCACGCTCACAGAGAGGGACCCGGGCCGCCATCACGCTCACAGAGAGGGACCCGGGCTGCCATCACGCTCACAGTGACCCGGGCTGCCATCACGCTCACAGAGAGGGACCCGGGCCGCCATCAGGCTCACAGAGAGGGACCCGGGCCGCCATCACGCTCACAGAGAGGGACCCGGGCTGCCATCACGCTCATAGAGAGGGACCCGGGCTGCCATCAGGCTCACAGAGAACGACTGGGCCGTGTGTCTCTATGTCCACATTTCCCCTTTGTACGAGGTCGTCTTTGATCCTGGTGTGGGGCCTTCCCTACTTCAGTAGGGCCCCATGTCAACACAGACCGCGCCTTGGTTCCAAATAGTCACGTTCGCAGGTTCTGCGTGTCAGGCTTCATCTGTGGATTTTTGGAGGGAGGTCACAAATCAATCCGTATTACTGTTTTCATCAGGAGTTAAACTGCAGTAAGACCAACAGATGTCACAGTGAGATGGTACCACCTACCAGAAACCGCTCACCGTGTAAACCTAGCGCGACGTGAGTCAGCTGGCGGGATCTTGTTAACGTGTGGATTGCAAGGAGTGAGTCTGAGCGGGGCCTTTAACTTGCATTTCTTTTTCTTTTTGTTCAGTCAGGTTTATGTATTTATTTGACAGGCAGAGAGAGAGAGAGACACCTTGGATCTTCCATTGGTTGTGGTTCAGATGGCTACCACGGTTGGGGCTGGTGCAGGCGAAGCCAGGAGCTCGGGACTTTGCCCAGTGTCTCCCTGGAGATGGCTGGGGCCTGCGTTCTTGGGCCACGTCCCGCTGCTTTCGAGCTGCCCCAACAGGTGGCTGGACCACAAGTGGGGCCGAGCAGGGACTTGAGCTGGCCCCTGATGTGGGATGCTGCATCTGGTGGCTGCTCGGCCTGCTCATGACACCGACCGGGAGTCTGCTTTGGTAGTAAGCTCCCGGGGCAGGCTGTGTTTTGCCAGGGCTTCACCTGGACCACGGGCAAGGTCCTGCATTCTCTGAAGGCGTCCACAGGAGGGGAGGGATTTGCAGAAGCTATCTAGGGTGAAGGTGAGGACAGGGTGAGGCTGCCTCCCCCCGACCAAGTGCCCATGCAGGTGCTGAGCAGGCTCAGTGCCCAGGTCACGGTGCACACAGACGGTGCCCAGCTGCAGATGCGTATGCTAGTAAGCGTGGAGAAGCCCACTCCTGGCCCCGCGTCCCGTCCACAGCGCACCATTAGCAGCCAGACCGTGCCAGGCTGATGGCTCTGATTAGCACACGGGGCCTGATGGGCCACAGAGCCAGAGCTGCACAGGGTGGGAGTGGGCGGGCTGTGGGTGAGGCGTGGGCAGCAGCCCACAGGACCAGGCAGCCTGGCCCATGTCATCCACACAGTGACTACAAGCCCCACTCAGGGGCTCTATGCCCTTCGAAAACGCGCCAAATAGTGCAAGGTGCAGCCGTCTCGGGTACATAAGTGTCGCAAGCAGCTGCACCCTGAAGAGTGAGATGTTTTATTTTTTTGCAGTTTTCTATGCTGAGACAAACAGAACCAAAACCTTGCCTTCCTCAGACCCTCTAGAGCGAGTTGCCAAGTCCTGTTGTTGTGTTCCCTGTGCTTGCTGTGATGGTTTGTGTGGCCGTAGCTCCAAGAAGCAAGCAAAGCCGTGCTGAGCGTGAACCCTGGGCCCTTCCTGTGGGAGCCGAGATGGAGTTTGTGCTTCCACCACATTTCACGCTGTGGATACCGTGGGTGGCCGGGGTTACTTCCAGGGAGAGCAGGTTCATAACACCGGAAGCCTCTGTGTAGGAGAACACTCTGCAGGACCTCTTGGGAACAATGATTTCAGCTCACTTCCTGGGCACACAGTGTCTCAAAGCCGTGCCGGTCTGGATGGGGCACATGCCACTACATAAACTGTTATGCAGTGGCATCAACCTCCAGGGAACTACAGTCTAATCGGGGAGGAAACCCAACGTCGCGATTTGCTCCTCTGTCCATCCAGTGTTTGTGCTCTGCTGTGACGTGAACTCGCTGTCTCTGTCCCTGTGGTGGTGCTGTGTTTCCACCTGGTGGGGCAGGTGCACCTGGCAGGTGGAATGGCGGTGGGCAGGTGAGGACCCGGCTCTGTGAGACGCTGACGGTCCCAGAGGCCCTGTCGAGAGCTCCGCGGTCACCCCTGGCTGTTCAGGTGAACCACCCGCAGTGCAGTGGATGGGGGTCAGGGCGGGGTTCGTGGGCCAAGCAGAGGGGGTCTTCAACACTGGGCAGGGAGGGAGCAGCGGTAACCCTGACCTGAGCCCAGGTGCGCACCTCTTGCAAGAGGAATCAGGTCAGGTGAGGGAGCAAACCCCCGGAAGTAACGCTGAAGTACGAGGTGCCTCACAGAGTCCGTGGGCATGGGATAAACAGAGACTGATGTGCGTGCCACACTTTTGCATGTGAGAACCTTCAAAAAGTTCGTGGAAAATGTGTGTTATAGAAAGAGTGGATTTCAATTTTTTTTTGCACTCAAGTAAATCTTTCAACTCCATTGTCCATGAACTTGTTGCAGTTCCCCCTCCACACAGCTGTGAAGTTTACCGGGACGGGGGGCGGGGGGCCGGCCTTGCCGAAGCTGTGGGCACCGCTCCTGCGGGAGGTGCCGAGAGCAGGGAGTCCTGGCGGCCGCCCACGCTGCTCCCTCGCCGCCCGTCTTCCTCCAGAGTGGGGCCCACCTGCAGCTCTGCCCCTCCCTGGGGACACGCGCTGTCACACGCAGACTTATTCAGGCAACAGGCTAAATGTAGTTCCTAGCTGTTGGGGTCTGTCTGACTTTGCCCCGATGCCGTCGGAGTGTGAGAGCAGCGCCTTTGCTCCAGGGCCGGATGAAAGGCGCCTCTGCCAGGCCGCGCGCTCCCCCCAGCAGCCTGCAGCGAGCCGGCGGCATCGCCTTTGGTGATGCGGAGGCGACTTTAAAATAGAACTGGAGTGTCTTCTAGGCAGCGTCAGAGAAAAGTGCGCTCGAAGGGACCTCAGCTTGTGACTATTCTGTCGCTTTTCATGGTCTGTGATTGCCACCTGCCACCACAGACATCCTCAAGAAGTAAGGATCCACTGACAAGTGAAGAGCAGGCCTCCTCTCCAGCGGGGTTGGGAGCGAAAGACGGAGGAGACGGAAGCCCAGGCCCGGCTCCGGGCCCGCGGGAGCCCCGGTCCAGCAGCAGTTGATCCGCTGTTCATTCAGAATCTTGTCGAGAACTCTGACAGCGGCTGGACCTGAAGTTGCTGTCACGTTTCCCCAGCCATCGCCACAGACTTAAGTAGCTTTAAGTAGTTTTTATTGAAAAGCATAAATAATGCAAGTACTGGCTCTGCGGTTTGAGTTTTGTTATTGGAACCAGTGAGGCATCCAGGCCCTTCCGTCATTGCCGACGAGTGTCTGGGTATCGCCGTGGGATGGCTTTTTAAAGACATCCTATAACAGCTCCCCGGTCTGCTGTTTGAGGCATCACTAAAAGCCACGCTGTCTTGAAATTCCGACTTTAATGGTTTTAATCTGTTGTGTTGTTGGTCTCAGGTGGGGAGCAGAAAATCTAGGCTTTTATTCTCTTTTCTTCTTTGACTTTGAACAACAACTGACCCCTTGTCTGAAAACCCACAGCCCTCGGGCATGGAACCCAACATATTTTACAAGAGAGACCAAACGCAACACAGGGTCAAGGTCTCAGCTCAGCTGTCCTGGGTGTGACAGCAACACCGGACTCTACGTGAGCTGCACGGGGCGCGTGGAGCCCCCACAGGCCAGGCAGCAGCCAGGGCTTCAGTCTCGGAATTCTGAGGCAGGACGCTGGAATGCTCAGCCCCTGGCCTTCAGAGCTGGTACCATCCTGAGTTCTTTCAGCCCTCCGAGGTCCTGTGCCCCTTGCATCGCCTACTCGAGGTCTGCCCCCCCCCCCCGAGTCCTGGGAACTCAGCAGGCCTGCCCCTTGTCCAGGGAGCCCCCTCTCCCCCTGCCATGATGTGGCTTCTTCCCAAACACCTTACGTGTTTATCTTCGGAATAAATACATTATCAACCTGCAAGAATAATTTCAGCATTGAAACCCGGGGTTAGGCACTCGCGTCTGTGTCTCGGGGTCTGTGCAGGCCTGGGACCAGGTCACAGCGGCAGGGGAACGCTGGGGCGGGTTGCTGTGGTGGGCTGCTCCCGGCTCTTGGCCGCTCTCACGCCTGCTTGCTCCTTACTTCTCTGCAGAGGGAGCCAGAGGCATTTCACAAGGAGCTCAGTTTGTGAGAAAAGGAGGGGCTGCGAGCTACCTCTCTAGAAGATCTGATAAGCCCTGCTTTTCTGGCTGGCAGTTTCGGAGGTAGACGTCCGTAGCTCATCAGTTCTCCACACTCATTCAGATCAGTAAATTGCCAGGATTAGATCACCTCCCGAGGCTGACGCTCCCTGGGCTTTCTCCCTCGTCTTCTCCTAACCGGCATCGCACTGAGCAGCACTTGGCCACGGCTGTGCTTCCCAGGGTTCAGTCTTGGGGTCGCATCACCGCGTTCATTTCCTGAGGTTTGCTCAACAGGGTTTGTCCAAGGAAGAACACCGTTCCCTCTGGCTGGAAGCTCCTCCCTCTCTCTCTCTCTCTTTCTCTCTCTCTCTCTCTCTGTCTCTCTCTCTCTCTCTCTCTCCCTCCCTTTCCTGCCTTCCTCCCCCTCGTCTCTGTCCTTTCCTGTAGATTTTCCCAGACCCTTCCCTGCGGCAGTAATCCCTATCTATCTCTTGATAAAGGCGATAAGGCTGGTTTGGATTATAATTAGAGACCATAGCAGAGACCACCAAAATAATTTATGTTTTAATTGATAAATTGAGTTCTGAAAAAATGCGCACCTTCCTTGCCCCGTCTGTTTCCCGAAGGAAAGGGAAGCTACCTCCCCCTGATTTCGCCAGTTTCCTCCGATGCGTTAGCTTTTTCCTTCAAACGGGTCAACTTCCATCCCTTTTGCGGTGTATTTCTTCAATACTTTCACTAGCAGCTGAATATTAGAATTACTCATCTCACTGCATAGGGTAAAATCAATAAAACCTTTGTCTGTGAAATAATTAAATCACAGTGTGATAAAATCAGATTTTCCTGCTTTCAGATTCTTTTAAAATAGCATCTATTAGGATTCCTGCTGATATCAGAAGGACTGGGTCATCTTAGAAACCGACACAGACGTGGAGAGTAGGAGGGCTGATCACAGACCTTGTTTTTTTAAGAATGAGTCGTGTTTGTGTGGGTGTGTGTGTACTGCACACACATGCATGTGTACTGCACACACAGCATACAGACCACACACATGCACAGTGCTATGTACCATGTGACCCCTGCACCATGCACCTGCATGTCTTATCTCTGCGAATGCCCTCCGTGCCTGTTTGAGCCCCGAGTTGGCTGCAGAGGCTGAGGGCCAGGCTGGGAGTGCCACAGCTTCACCGTCCGCACACAGACCTCTTATGGTCCAGAGCTTCTTGCCCAGGGGCGAGGCCAGGAGGCAGAGATGGTGTGGAACCTCCGTGTGCCCCAGAGAGGGAAGGGCAGGCACCGGACGTAGCAGCAGCATGGAGGACAGACAGGCTACCTGGGACACGTTGACGACTGCCGCGTGACTGCTGTGGCAGGACGCATGCATGCCAGGATCACCTCTCTGCTTCGTGAGCCATGCCGGTGTGCACTGTCCCCGGATGGCAAGGAAGCCGTTTGTCCACGAGCTCTTTATTACTGAGGACTTCTTTGGAACAGAGCCGTATCCTAAAATCCCATTAATTCAGCCACTCACCCACTTGTTGATTTATTCCAGAGCTATTTATTGAGCACCAGCTGTGTGCCAAGCACTCAGTGGTGCACTGGGGGCCCTGAGCACTCCTCCAAGGCCGAGGAGAAGCCCACTGGCCATGGTTGGCTCTCTAGAGAGCCATTTACATCCTAAGACTTGCCTCAAATAAGTGAGTTCAGAAAGGAAAGGAGAAATTTTAACAGCTATCTCAGAAGTAAAAAATGGCCATCAAGGGCTACTAGGAACAATTATCAGGCAAAAATGGATAATATAGGAAAATGCATAAGTGACTAGAAACATAAAACCTACCAAGACCGAATCAAGAAGAAATGAAAATCTTGAATAGACTACCAACAAATACGGAGATTGAAGTAGTAATTAAAAACCTCCCAGCAAAGAAAAGCCCAGGACCAGATGGCTTCACGGCTGAATTCTCCCAAACATTCCAAGAATTAATAGCAATTCTTCTTAAACTCTTCCAAAAAAATAGGAGGAGAGGGAACGCTTCCAAGCTCCTTTTGTGAGACTTGCATCACTCTGACATCAAAGTCATGCAGAGACGTCTGCAGAGAAGGCCTAGGCCGTACAACTTGTACAAGAAATCACAGGGGATGCACCACCACCCCTGGGCAACACCGATCGGTGCAGACGCACAGATCCTCAGTAAGACGCTGGTGACTCGGTTCAGCCACACATCAAAAAGACTAATGGCAGGACCACGTGGGGTTTATCCTCAGATGTCTGCTGGCTCTACATGAGAAGAACCGGTCCATGAGATGCATCACATCAACTGATGAAAGGGGAAGCCAGGCGGTCATCTCAACAGATGCAGCAAAAGAGTTTGTGCAGCTCGACACCCGTTCCTGATGAAGGTCCTCAACCAACAGGCTTAGAGTAAATGCCACTTACGGAAACCCACACCTTATCTGCAGTCACTGGTGAGGGACCCGCAGTGCCTCCTCCAGGAAGCCAGGCCAGAACCCCCACTCTCATCACTTCTACTCAGAGGTCGTGTTGGAAGTACTGAGGAAGGTAGTAAACAAGAAAAAGAAACAAAAGACATCGCATTGGAAATGGAGACTTGGGCCAGCTGTTTGCAGGTGATGAGATCCCGGGTGGAGAAAGCCTACACACGGGTAGCATAACCAGGGTCATCACTGATGGCTTCCGCTGAGCTGCTTTGACCATCAGTCCTTCTCTTCTCGCTAACGATGAAGTAGCAGAAGGGAAGTCAGAGGAGCAGTTTCACTCACAGCAGCACGGAACAGACTTCCTAGCAATAAACTTCACCAAGAAGGCCAAAGATATGTACGTGAAAAGCATGAGACATCAACGAAAGAAGTTGAAGACGACACAGGGACATCTCAGTCCAGCCCACGTTCACACACTGGAAGAATTTACGCCGTTTAAATGTTCCTGCTGCCTCCAATATCTGCCTTTTCAGTGCAGTCTGTGGCAAAATTTCAGCTACATTTTCCATGGAAATAGGAAACAAGCAATTCTAAAATTTGAATGAAACTACAGAAGACCCTGAGTAATCACGGGAATTCCGAGCAGGAAGAATACGGGGTGGGCTTCTGATGCGGCTCCGAGAACGCTGCTTGGGTTCCCTGCGACCCACATGGTAGCACCTGGGTTGAGTCCCAGCCCGGCTTCCGATTCCAGCTTCCTGCTAACGTGGACCTGGGAGGCAGCAGATGGTGGCTGACGTCCTTGGGTCCCCGTGGGAGACCTGGATTGGTTCTGGGCTCCTGTCTTTGGTGTGGCCCAGTTCCAGCTGTTGCGGGCACCTGGGAGAGTGAACAAGAAGATGGGAGTGTGCTCTCTCTCTTTCAAATAAAATGAGTGAAAGTTTTAAAATTAAGAATACTGTTGGAGATATCACACTTACTGATTTCAAATTCTATCACAAAGCCCTAGTAATCAAACCGACCTTTATGGCACTGACATAAAGGCGATAGATAGACCAGTAGAACAAATGGAGTGCCAGAAACAACCCCGTCATATATGGGGTAATTTTTGACAAGGGCGAGAGGAACATGTAATGGAGAAGGGGTAGTTTTTTCATAATTGTGCTGGGAAAACCGAGTATCTACATGCAGAAGAGTGAAATCACGCTGTTGTCTTACAACTTACACAAAAGTCAGCTGAAAACAGATGAGAGACTTAAACCCGAGACCAGAAGCAACGCAGCTCTTGGAGGAAATCCTAGCAGCCAAGCCCCGTCAGGTTGTCCTTGGCCGTGACTTTTTTGAATGTTACAGACATCAAAAGCTCAGGCAACAAAGACAAAAGGGAGAAGCGAGACTACATCAGAAGCCTCTGCATGCACAGCTCGGTGGAAGGCACCAGCTGGGTTGGGAGAGCACATCCAACCATGTATCTGGGATAAGGGGTGATGACGGAACGAACTAAGAGCTGCCACGGATCCTGGCGAAACACCACATCACTGATTAGAAAACAGACACGAGCAGCCATTGACATACAGGTGGCCAGTGGGGACATGAAACGCACGGACATCGCTCCTCACTGGGAACAGTGGTCCGTCGCCTTCTGTTAGGGAGAGTTACACGGAGACGAGAGAACAGCACCCCTCTTCTGGGGATGTACTCAGAGAAAATGGAACCGACGTCCCAAAGAAGATCCGCCCTGTTCTTCATGAAGCCTTATTCTCCATAGCTAAGGTGTGGAGTCCAGCTCAGTGTCCCTCAGTGGGGGGACGGATGGAGCGTCACTCTGCTGCCCCCGTGCCGCAGCCCGCGTCCTGCTGGGGCACTTCCTGTAAGGCCCTGCGGACCCTCGGACCCTCGGGTCAGTGCGGGGAAAGGGGCGCACGCAGCTTTCTCTTTAAATCCATGGTGAAGCTTTTGGTTTGTTTTGGTAGGAGCTCTAAAGAACTGTGGGAAATCAGATTGTAGAAATATGTAGTAGAAACATCTAATTATGGCTCAATTTAAGGAGCCAAACTGAAGCGCCAGGGGGAGAGTGGGCTTGAGAGGAGACAGTTGCACCTCAGACCTGCTGCGGCTGAGTCTGTCGGCACAGCCCTGTGTTTCCTCCTCCTGTTACCACCTTTTCCCTTCCGTGGCCTGGGCCCGCACCTCCTCTCCAAGGCCCCTGGTGTCCACGGAGCCCTTGCGTGGGCATCTACTCTGCCTGTTCCTCCGATGGCCCCCGCTGGCAGCTGGCTGTACTGCCACCTGGACCCCGCTCTGCGAAGCTCCCTCCCTACTGTGATTCCCGGAGGCAGCACTTACACGTGCATTTCCTTCGGTGATGACTTTGTCTGTGTCCGTGTAGACACCGTGTGATCTAGAAGCAACATCACAAATAGAAGGAAGAGAGGTATTTACGTACAGCTCAGAAGGCGCAAGGCAATCAGAATGCAGGGTGGTGGGGAGGCCAGGAAGCCAGGACTGGAGTTTTAGGACTGGATTGGCCCCTTGAAACAATGGTGGCTCCTGCGACTGTTTCAGGACCTGGGTTGAGCCGTGAATGGAGAGTGAGATGGCTGGTGGCAGGTGAGACACACAGGTGTGCGGAGAACATGCGTGGTGTGCCCCGGCTCCAGGATGGCTGCACCAGCTTCTCTCTGGGCAGAAGAGGTTAAAGCCACCGGCGGAGACTCAGCCTTTTGTCCAAGTTACCTTCTTGGCCTGCCTGGGGAGCAGCAGTGACACCCCCTGCGGCTCCTGCAGTGCCTCTGGCGAGCTGGCTCACCGGGCAGCTTCCTCCCAGCACTGACCATCATGTTCTCTGCTACATACCTACCGTGTGTGGGCATCGTGGACAGAGCATGCCAATAGCCTTCTAAAGCACAACACTCAGGGTTTGGTAGACGAGATGCCTGGAGAACCCTGGCTTCCATCTGTGACTCTACTTACTCTTGGCATATTCTGGGCGTAGCCGACATGGTGAGGGGCCGCTGTGCACCATTCCTGGTGCTTTGTTTGTGTGTGCAAATCCAGTTTCTTTAGTGAAAAATAATTGATGATGTGGAACTCAACATGCTATTTTAAGAAAAGGATCAATAACCTCGTATGTAAGTTATCCTGTAATTGCCCACAAATCGTTGTGCGTGTCAGACTTGCTGTAGCTGTAGGAGGTCTCCGTGAAAGCAGGGAGTGGCACCGCCAGGCCCTCCGTGGACCTCATCCTCACTGCTGAGCCGCAGCCACCAGGCCCTCCGTGGACCTCATCCTCACTGCTGAGCCGCAGCCGCCAGGCCCTCCGTGGACCTCATCCTCACTGCTGAGCCGCAGCCACCTGGCCCTCCGTGGACCTCATCCTCACTGCTGAGCCGCAGCCGCCTGGCCCTCCGTGGACCTCATCCTCACTGCTGAGCCACAGCCAGGCCCTCCGTGGACCTCATCCTCACTGCTGAGCCGCAGCCGCCTGGCCCTCCGTGGACCTCATCCTCACCGCTGAGCCGCAGCCGCCAAGCCCTCCGTGGACCTCATCCTCACTGCTGAGCCGCAGCCACCTGGCCCTCCGTGGGCCTCATCCTCACTGCTGAGCCGCAGCCGCCTGGCGGAGTGAATGCCTTAAACCCTCTTGTAAGGAACCTTCTCAAGCCCCCTAGTATAATCGTGCCTGCTACATGGCATCTTCTCCATAAATAAATGCTGCTCTTACTGTGTTGTTGCTGCTGGTGTTATTGTCATCATCAAGGTCTTCATCTTACGACCCCTGAAGACCCTCCCCTCTGTCCTTGTCTACTTGTACTTGACGTGCTACATCAGCCGGAAGCTGTTCTCCTACCGCCCTCAGAAGGTACGGTGTTTGATCCTGGAAAGATCACGATATTCACACGCTGTCCGACCGTAGTCTGTTCTGTTGATGCAGAAGCACTAAGGCTGGGCGTCTTGTAAAGAGAACAGTTGTGTTTAGCTCTAGGTTGGAGGCACAAAGTCCAGGCCGGAGCAGCTCCGCCTGCCCAGCCTGCAGTGGCGGCCGGCTTGTCTGCGTCGCATTGTGACAGATGGTGTCGCGGCAGGGGGTGGACAAGGAGACCTCGTGGCGAGGCAGCCAGAGCAGCTGGCCGGCCAGGCTCGCTCTTCCAGGAGCACTAACTCAGTCCATGAGAACAGCATCGATCCCTTCTGAAGCCTGTGTCCTTGGTGCCCTAACATCTTCCCGCAGGCCACACCAGCACCCCCAAGCCGGGGACCTGGCCCTTAGGGAGAACCCCGAAGCCATCTCCTGGCCAAGACCAGCTGACCCTCGGAGCTTTGCTCCGCCCCTGACTGGTGGTGTTCTGCACTCAGTAGAACAGACTCAGGTTTTCTTCAATTTAAGAAACCCCATGCAAGCCTCCCTGGAGTCAGTTACTGTGATGTCGGCTGAGTCATAACATTCCGGGGGCGTTCTCCGTGCCCACTTCTTTCCCGTCTGCAGAACGTGATCTCGGCAAGCCTTCTGAGACGTGTTCCTAAAATCCATGTGCACCTGCCTCTTGTGGAAATGACTCTCCACCAATTCTGAATTCACCGTAAATTGCAGGCTTAGTAAGAGACACTTGGTTGTTTTCTTATAAGCAAATTTCAGGACATACATAGACTGTGTTGTATTTTTGCTTGAATGTGTTTCACATTTTTTAGTGTTGCTATTTTTGGTTTTGGAACCGGCCCTGTCAATCAAGACTTAGTGAGGCTGCTGATGAACACAGGGTGCAACGTTGGTCGATGGTCTTCCTTTATTTCTCTGTTTCATACCCTTCTTTAGTCCTGAGCACTGCTACATTTGAATCATTTTTATGAATAAATCAGCTGTGACTCTTTATTGAGCTAGAAGACTAGCACTGACGTTCGTTTGGTTTGTGTTGGAAGTGTAAGTCACAGCAGTTTTAAAGGACATGTTGCACTTTTGCCCTCCTCTCTTTCTTGCTCTTCCCCGCCCTGCCCCACTTCCTCCCTTGGTGCCCAACCAGACCCTCCTCAATGCCTTGCAGTGCAGAAGGGAGAACAGGCAAGCTGCCCTGGGCAGCTATGAAACACGTAGGAGGGGGACTCAGAGACTTCAGAGAGCCCCTGCTCTCCCACCACTGCCTTCCACACCCCACCCCACCCCACCCCCATGGCAAACTCCCTCCTAGCCGGATAAAGCCCGAGTCCCCCATGTGCCCTGCCCACAGTCTCTTCCAATAAAGCAGCCTGTCTGTTGAGGTCGGTCTCCATCTCCGTTTTCTGTCTCTCCTTTCTGGGGGTACGAAAGACCAGACCCCCGAGCTACTCCAGACCTAACAGTTTCACTCAGAGTTCCCTCTGGGGTTGGAGGCGCGGAGCAGCTGTCAGCAGGGGACGGCGTGTCTCAGGGTGGCTCACTGCCCACGCGGCTCCTCCGTGGATGGGATGCAGCCAAGCTGGCCTTAGGCCTTTATCACTCAGCTTCCCCGGGAGGTGTGACCCGGGCTCAGCCGCTGTGCCGCACCACACGGAGAACAGCGAACGTGGTATTTTTTCCAGCTAATCATTATTTTTAGTTTTGGAAACCCTGTGGTTGTATCCCACTTGCAGAATGAAAAGCGAGCAGCTGACGTCTGTGTTGGCATCCCACTAACCGAAGCCTCCTGAAGCTGGAGCTGTGTGCCTTCAATGTCATTCTGAGCCATTTAAAGGTTTTTTAATGTAGTGCCAGCCATGCTGGGTTTTAATGGTTCCCATGAAGCCAGTTTTCTCATGGAGTAGTATATACAACACTCGTCTTTAGTTCCAGTGAGGGAACAGCCTTCATTTAGTTAGCTCTTCCTTTTATTTTTGGTCATTTAAGGTTTTTTCTAGTTTTTAAAAACAATATGTGATACAGAAATGAGGATATTGTCTATGTAATTATTCTCCAAATCTGTTATTTCTGTAGGTGTGCTAAATTATTAAAATGTATGAATCATGTAATTTTTCAAAGTGAGTACTGATAATACATGCTAATTTAAAAAAACATTCAAGAGTTCTTGCCTTCGGCCTCATTATAAATAGTTCTTTATACAGCCTCTCACTCTTTCTCCGTATATATACTTCAAAAAGCTTGTGGGAAAATGGAATTAAAGACAAGTTTATTTTGGTGCAAATACTGTTTTTTGAAATTTGTGCACAGTTCTTTTTCAAAATACAGACGTCAGTGAACTTTCTGAAGGCCTCTCGTCAACGTGGGTTTGGATTCCTCGCATGGAGAAGGAGACAGAACACATCACAGGGGACTTCATGTCCTCCGGACTGCGTGTATGCGGTGCAGTGGAGGTGCGGTGTTGGGGGCCGTGACGTCCTGCTGTTCAGAGCAGAGCAATCCATGCTGGCCGGAACTCACAGCTGTTCCTCCTGGGTGTTTTCAGGCTGTGCTGGTTGGCTCTGGACGTGGCCTTGGTGGACATGGAGTGTGCCCGTGCTCATCGGTCTGAGCACCATGGATCTCCTTGGCTGTGAAGTAACTTATACCCTTTACCCAGTTTTTGATTGCAGTAATTATGTTTCTTTGGTGTTCGCAAGATTTTCCAGTCTGTTCTAGATGGCAGTCTCTTTCCTTGGGGGCGTTACAAATGTCTTCTTCCGCGCTGATGATTTTCTATAAACTGCGCTTCATGACGGTGTAGCCTTAAAGTGGCTCAGCTGTGGAGACTGCAGTACAGCCCCGGGGCCTGCACCGGCAGTGACAGGGCCGTGGGTGTCCTCGGTTGTTGAGAGAATCCTGCCACAACAGGCCAGCAAACCGAGGACACAGGCCTGCGGGCAGGTGTCGGTGTGTCTGTTGTCCTGTCGGGGAGGTGTTGTGGGTGCTGCCGTGTGTCCAGCCTCACCAGACTGCTCACGGCAGACGGTAAGGTTCTTGTCAGTGGTTCCTCCAGAAAGCTGCTAGGGTGGAGGGGCCCTGTGGAGTCTATAGACTCCAACCCATTGTTGTTTTGGTTACAAGGCAAACTTACGAAGTTTTGTTTAAAAGTCTTCTTCCTCTTTGTCAGAAATCTGTCCCCTACAATATTTCCTATTAACTTTGAGAGTACATTTTTATATGTAAGCCTTCAATGTAGCCAGAGTTCACTTTCATATATGACATTAGATAAGAATGTATCTTTATTTTTCTCTATTTAATGGATCAGTTTTCTCCAGCTGCCTACCATGTCTACATTGAATTCCGGAGGCGTCCTCACCCAGGTGAGACGCTCGTCCGCCCCCGTCTGTCTCTGCCCTGAGCTGCCCTGGTCCCCTGTCCTGCTGGATTGCTCCTGAGGGCCAGCAGTGTGTGCATCTTGGGAGACTCGGGAGTATGTGCTAACCCCAGCCAACCCTAGTCTTTTTGCTTAGCTCAATGTTGACTTAGAGAGCCTCCAACAACACAATTTTGTATTTAATATCAGCTTTTTTCATTGCATGTAAGTTACCCTTATTAAAATTAGCATTGTTTCTGTATATTTAAGCCAAATTTATGTCACACTGTACCTTATAAAACTTTAAAAATTATTATTGAATGAGATAGACAGACAGGTCCCACCCACAGGTTCTCTCCCTAAATGACCACTGTGGCCTGGGCTGGGCCGTGCTGAGACTGGGAGCTGAATACTCAACCCAGGTCTCCCACGTGGGCGGCAGGAACCCAGACCCGAGCGCTTTCCTGCTGCCTGCTGGGGCCCTCAGCAGGAGGACGCTGGGATCGGGGACCAGAGCTGGGAGTGGACCCGGGCACCCGGCTGTGAGACGTGGGCGTCTCAGCCACCCAGCGAAGGGCCGCCCCATGTGTTACTCTGGGTCCATTTCCCCCACTGTTTTCTTCTCCAGTTCACTTGGTATTCTTGGCCGTGTCTGCTAATCACTCTCGTGAATTTCATCATAGTTTATAAGTTCCATATTTTAAAAACCAATTTCTTATTGGCAGCCACTTAGATTGCCTCCAATTTCTCACCATTATAAATTACGCTGCAAAGAACAGCATTGCACAGGCATCTTTTTAAACGTCTGTGATTGATTCCTCAGGACAGATCGCTGGAAACAGAACTGCTGTTTTTGAGGCCTTCTCCTCCTGCTGCCTAAATGCCCTCCAGGTGGTTTGTGCCAAGCGATGCTTCCGAGGCAGAGCCCTGGGAGCGCCTGTCCCCATGCTGCCCGTGTGTGGAGAGGAGCCGCCGCCGCTGCTGGAGGAGTTTCTGCTCGTGCAGGAGAACAGTGATTCTTGCTCCTGGGTGTTGAGAACTGTGAGAGTATTCCCGGCCGCTGGGATTCATGTGTCGTTCATTTCTTCTGCTCGGTTTCTTCTGAGATACTTATCCTTTGCTTCCTTATCTTTAAGAATTTCATTTCTAATCATCGAGGGAGAAGAACACACACACACACACACACACACACACCCCAATGTTGTTGTTACATGGTTTGGTTTGTGATTTGTTTCTTGTTTCCATCTTCATGTTGATCCTAAACTTTTGTCTAGTTGAACCTGTCGTTTTTTTTTTTTTTCTTTGTTTGAATTGATATTAGGAAAGTTGTTTTTCTTCCTCAGGTCAGTTAGATATTGAACATATTTTCTCCTTTTTTTTTGCTTTTATTTTTATGCTTTTACATTTAAATCATCCCATCCCAGCCTTGTTGCTATAATCACATATAATTGGTCCCTTAAAAGTTCATGGAAAATGCAATTAAAAAGTAATGTGAGTTTTTATGAGCCCTTTGAAGCCCCCAATATACAAATTTCATTCCAGATTTTGTCTGCTTCATTTTTGTTCAAGGTTACTTTGTACATTTGCCTTAAGTTTCATTTACATATTAATAACACTTAGTTATACAGCCCCATGCTTCACAGATACCGCTCTGGGCCAATCTACTGTGCCAATACCTCTCAATCTTGAGTTACTTGATTTGATTTGTTTCTCATTTAACTGGAGTACCTCTGAATAATTACTCTTTCGGAAAGCTAACAACTTTATCCCTGCCATATGGCCGTGCATGGCAGCGTTTAACTGTGAGAGGAATACGGTTTTCCCACACAACTGTGGGTGCCGAAGAGTTGTCTCAGGCAGTTAGTGTTCCAGAACAGACTTGACATTCTTTCCATTTATTTGTTTGCTATTAATTTTCATTGTTGTTTCAGTGTCTGTGAGTTTTTAAAACTTGGAATTGAACGTGCCAGGATATCCGTGGGAATATATTTGCTTTCCTTCATTATTAAGTTGTCACTTATCTTTTTAATTCTTCATATGCTACTTTCAGCTCAGGATTTATCTTCAGTTTATCCATCCCTTCACATACCGATCCATTCATCCATCCCTGCATCCATGCTTCCATCCAATCCATCCACCCACCCACCTATCCATCCATCTACACATCTATGCATCTGTCCATCATCATCCATCCATCCATCATCTACACATCTATGCATCCATCCACCCATCCATCCATCATAAATCCATCCACCCACTCACCTATCCATCCATCCATCTACACATCTATGCATCTGTCCATCATCATTCATCATCCATCATCTACACTTCTATGCATCCGTCCATCCATCATCATTCATCCATCCATCTACACATCTGTGCATCTGTCCATCATCATCCATCCATCCATCCATCATCCATCCATCTACACATCTATGCATCCATCCATCCATCCATCCACTCCATCCATTTATCCACTTATTCATCTACCCACATGTCTGTCCGTCCATTCACACATCCATTCATTGATGAATTTATGTATTATCCATCCACCCATCCAGTTTATCTATCTCTCCACCCATCCACTCTGCCCATCCATATATCAACTCATCCATCCGTTCAGCCATCTAGACGTCATCCATCCGTCATCCATACACACGTACATTCACACTTCCACCCGTTCACCCATCTATCCGCCACCCACCCAACAATACTCACAGTGAGTATTTTACATTCCACATAGAGATGCCATAGCATAGGCTTTCTCAACCTTAGTTCTACGAACATTTTCGACTGGATAATTCCCGCTTTGTGGGTTCTGTCCTGTGCTTTGGACAATGTTTAGAAGCATTTCTGGCCCCCTGCCACCTGGCCACCAGTAGTGCTGTCACTGTCCTCAAATTGAATTGACCAAAAATGCTTTCGGACTTTGCTTAATGCCTCTTTAGGAGCACAATTTTGCCCACTTGCGAAGCGCTTCACCAGGAAATACACAAGCAGTGTGCCTTCGCTCCTGCGGGAGTTGGGAAGAGACAAGAAGTACACAGGGCCGTGGAGCCACTGCGTGTCCCTGGCGGGTGGTGGAGTGGAGGCAGTGGAGCGGCGCAGGCAGAGCAGCAGGGAGAGGTGCACAGCCGGTGGGGGCGGGGAGTGTGTGTGTCTGGGAGGGGGCTGCTCCTCCGCTCCAGGGATGCAGCGCGCTGGGGGATGGGGAAGCAGCGGCCACATTGTGGATGGCTGTGTGGGCGGGGCCAGGGCCTTGATGTTGCTGCAGGTGGGAAGGCAGTGGCCCGGAAGGCCTGGGAGGGCCGTGCTGTCCTTGATTGTTGTCTCCTGCGGCTTCCTCCTTGGCTCCCTGCCGAGAGCTGGCTATCTGTTACAGGTTTGTGATGTTTGCTTTCATACGCTGTGCCTCCTGGGCTCCTCTCTGCTGTAGGAGGCCTTCCTCCTCTGTCTGCTGCAGTCTGAGTCCAGCTTCGGAGCATCCCACCGCTGATTCTCGGCCCCAGTGCAACTTACGTTCAGCAACCGAAACTTCCCGCCTTTCCTGCTTGCTGCGGCTTCACCTCCAGCTCTTCACCGCGCGGCTGTCTGACGCCTCGTGTACTCTGGCACCGGAGCGCCATGCATGGCACCGTGCAGGACTTTGTCACATTTCCTCCTGCTTCTGCAAAGCAGATCCATGTAGGTCTCCGTACTGACTTCCCCAACGCGTCCCTGATCTCACAGCAAGAGCCTGTCAAGTGTATTTTTTTTTTCTGCAGGACAAAGTCTAGGCTTTCCAACCAGGGAAGCAGGTGGATTCTGTCCTCGCTGGTTATCGACAGGGGACAGTCTGAATTTGCTGTACTTTTTATTTTTGATGTGGAATCTCCATTTCAGGGAATTTCTCCTGACTTTGGTCTGGCACTACAAAGTTGGGGGTGGGGGTACACATCCCCTAACCACTTCCACGTCTGCTCTCTGAAAGCCGCATGACACCAGCATGGCTGCCACTGCTCATGGGCCTCATCTGCCGGCCCAGGCAGGAGCTTTCAGGACCAGGTGTGGGTCCCGCCCCTTACGCCCGGCTCCTGCTTACCCAGGGAGGGTGTTCCTGAGCTTCTGCAACATCTCACTGTTTGCTCCTTTCTGTAGTCCATGCCGCCTACAGCATAGGCCATGCTGTGTCCTCGTGTGGACTGTGTCACTGCCCTGGCTTCCGGCACCCAAGAGGCTGCCCGATGGGTGGCAACTAGACTTGTGCCCATGGTGCTCCCTTTCCTGGGTGGGTCTCCCTGCTGCTGGCTGAGAGGGCCTACTCTGCATGGCCTGGGAGGCCTGGCTGCGGCCCGCGCTCGCTGGAGGCACCACCACATGTGCAGCCCTGGAAGTGTGGTTGCTCTGCTGCGGGAGAGGGTTCCCCAGCCGGAGCCCACGGCCGGCCACAGAGACGCTGTGTTCTTTTGTGTGGATGCCAGACCTGGGTGCCTGGCACCAGGCAGGGCTGCTGCAGCTCTGCCCTGATCCTGGGGATGCAGTCTCCGTGCGGAGAATGGTCCACGCTCGCCGTTGCCCAGGGTTGTCCTTCGCTCTGAGCGGTGCGCACTCTTGATGCGGAGTTTTCCTCTCTAAGGCCTTACTGAAAAAAATCCATTTATGCTTCTTACAACACTGTAAGATAAGTATACGTGTGTGTATATATATATATAATTTGATATAAATATATATATTTATATATAATTTGAAAGGTAGAGAAGAGAGAGTGTGTGAGAGAGAGAGAGCAAGCTCGCACTGGTTCTCTGCCCATATGCCTGCAACAGCCAGAGCTGGGCAAAGCCAAAGCCAGGAGTTAGGAACTCCACCTGAGTCTCCCCTGTGGGTGCTGGGGACCCAAGGACATCAACCTCACCTGTGGCCTCCCAGGGCTCCCTGGCAGGAAGCTGGCGTCAGGAGTGAGGGCAGGCGTCGCACGGAGGCACTCTGCTGTGGCATGCAGGCCTCCCCCTCACCAAACGCCAGTCCTGGGAAAACACCCTAAAGATCTGTATCCTGTAACTGTAGAATTGGCTCCTGGTAAAGCCAACAGGACCCCAGCACCGCTTCTTGGCAAGCTGCCTTGGGTGAACGCAGCCCCGCACCAGGAAGGTGACGACTCCCCCCCAGGGGTTCACAGTGGCTCCTGCGCCCAGGACGCCGTCACCAGCTCGCGGCGGAGCTGGAGCTGGGAGAAGCTGGGGCCCCAGGGGCTTTCCTGCTCCATGTCCCGGTGCCTCCAGCACTGTGTGTGCAGGGCCCTGGTCCCCACAGTCTTCTCCAGGGTGAATTCAGTCACCACTCAGCTGTGACGGCTCCTCCAGCATATCTGGTCTGTCCAGAGAGACACACTCACGGAGACACGTGGGGCAGCGGTGTCTCCATGAGTTGTGTCCGGTGCACACACATGTGTGACGTGCACAGCACGTGCTCCGTGTGTCTTCCTGGGAAACAGTGTCATCTGAAAACCGATGCAGGGACTTCCTCAAAGGTCACTGCTGCCCTTGCCCACGCCGGGCAGTGTCTCGGGTCACCTGTGGGGAAACTGGAAGCTGTCCCAGGGCACAGGGACTTCGAGGCCAGGCTCAGGCAGACACAGGTCCAGGGCACTGGGCCAGAGCTTCTCTTCCTTACCCCGTATGAGTCCAGGCCTTGCTGCCACCTACGCCCTGGAGGCGGCATCCTGGCTGTGGCTAAATGCTCTGTCCTGACTGGTGGAGTCGGCTCCAGGTAGCAGGGTGCCCCTGAGCAACGGAGGTGTTAAAGGTCAGGGGAGCACTGCAGACTCCTCGGTGTCTCAGTTCTGGGAGGCAAGTGTCCCACAGCGAGCCAGCGTCCGGCTGCCTTGGCCAGGGGAGCCGCGGACCTCCCGTTTGCCACGATGCTCCGCCTCTCACGGACAGTGAAAGCCTCTCCTGACATCTTTCCGGCCGTCCGTGGCACCCGACTTTGTTTCCAGCCCAGCGGGTGAGATATTTGGCCTCTGTTTGCCTGAAGGGTAAGTGTGAGAGAGCGAGTGTGGGTGTTGTCAGGGGCTGGGCAGCCCTGAAGCGCCACTGTGCAGGGCCCAGGGGCGAGGAAGCCCCACAGCGCCACAGAAAGTGGAGTTAAAAGTTGTGTTAGCGCAGTGCGTCTCGAAATCCACACATACTTGTAGCACACCTGAGACTACTACGGTGGAAATGCAAATACTATAGGTTTTCAATAATTTCTCTTTATTAGTCCCATGGCAATGATTAATTGATGATAATTCAGTAGATTAAGTAGATACTCAATGTCCAAATAACGTGAACCAGTCAATGCTCTCGCTGTCTCCTGAGCAGGTCCTGCTGAGGGGTGTCCCATGTCCTCTGCTACTGATCACGTCTCCTTGCCTCCTCCCCAGGTGGGAGCCGATGGACATGACGGCGTAGTCTGTCTGTCCGTCTCTGTCTCAGAGTGTGTCTCTGACACTGTGTCCCGGAAGGATTAGGGAACAAGCTCTTGGCTCATTTACTTGCTTTTTCTATTCTTCCGCGTCGCAGTATCATCTCCGTCCCTCGTGAAAGCCCTGGCTCTTCTGGCGTAAATACACACACGTGACAAACGTACCAGGGTTCACAGGCATGAACCCCCACATGGGCACCCTGTTTGAAGATATCTGAGGGGTGTCAGAGGCTGTGCACCTGTGCGTCAGCTCCCCTGTGCACCTCTGTGTCAGCTCCTCTGTGCACCTCTGTGTCAGCTCCCCTGTGCACCTGTGCATCAGCTCCCCTGTGCACCTGTGTGTCAGCTCACCTGTTTGTCAGTTCACCTGTGCACCTCTGTGTCAGCTCACCTGTGCACCTCTGTGTCAGCTCACCTGTGCACCTGTGTGTCAGCTCACCTGTGCACCTCTGTGTCAGCTCCCCTGCGTGTCAGCTCACCTCTGTGTCAGCTCACCTGTGCACCTGTGTGTCAGCTCCTCTGTGCACCTGTACATCAGCTCACCTCTGCGTCAGCTCCTCTGTGCACCTGTGTGTCAGCTCACCTTGGGCGACAGGTGTACGCCAGCTGTGGAGCGCATGTATTCCTTCCTCCCCAACTCCCCATGTTCATAAACCCGCCAACACCTTTTGTGTTGTACTGAAAACGTGCCCAGGGACCTCAGGTACACAGCCGTGTGTGGTGACGACTCACCGACTGTGTCCCTTCCTAACTTTCCTGTCCAAGTGCAGTCGCTGCAGAAACCTCGGGCGCCGACGCCCATCATCACTTCGGTGCTCAGCCTCTGCTGCTGGCCTGACTCTCGTAGGAATTCCCTGTATTGAGCTCACACAAATTCACAAGTGCCTCATTCGGGCCATTCTGTGCCCAGCGTACAGGGGCTGGAAGAGGAGCCTCCCCTTCAGGAAAGTGAACGTTTGTAACGGCCACAGGCCTGGGGTCTTTAGCCTAGGAAAGAGCCCTTCCCCGACTTACCGATCAGTTGTCCGTGAGGGGTCCTCTGTGCTGATGCACGCCCCCGTGTCATGCTGCCTGGTTGGAGGGTGGCAAGTGTGACTGACCAGTGTGCTGGATCCCCGTTGGAGCCCACCGCAGCCGAGCCGCGTGCCTGGAAGCCCCCTGAGGTCTGTGCTGCCTGACCACGCGTTGGCCGCATGCTCCGACATCACACCCACCACTCCAGACCAAGGCTGGTGTCTGAGCGTTGGAACGGATGCTCTCAGCTGCCGCGTGCAGGCAGAAGAGCAGAAGTAGCTCGGGAGCCGGGAGAGCTGCTCTGCCGTCAGGCAGCCACCTCACCCCCCACGGGAGAGCGTCTGCTGCGAAGGCGGCCAGGAGCGCTGGCTCAGGGAGTGTGCACACTGCGTGTGTACTGTGTGTGTACTGCGTGTGTACTGTGTGTGTACCATGTGTGTACTGTGTGTGTACTGTGTGCGCACTGTGTGTGTACTATGTGTGTACAGTGTGTGTACTGTGTGCGTACTGTGTGCACACTGTGTGCACACTGTGTGTGTACTGTGTGTGTCCTGTGTGTACTGTGTGTGTACTGTGTGCATACTGTGTGCACACTGTGTGTGTACTGTGTGCGTATTGTGTGTGTACTGTATGTATACTGTGTGTGTACTGTGTGCGTATTGTGTGCATACTGTGTGTGTACTGTGTGCACACTGTGTGTGTACTGTGTGCGTATTGTGTGCGTACTGTGTGTGTACTGTGTGCACACTGTGTGTGTACTGTGTGCATATTGTGTGCACACTGTGTGTGTACTGTGTGTGTACCGTGTGTGTACTGTGTGCATACTGTGTGTGTACTGTGTGCACACTGTGTGCACACTGTGTGTGTCCTGTGTGTGTAGTGTGTGCACACTGTGTGTGTACTGTGTGTGTACTGTGTGCGTACTGTGTGCACACTGTGTGCGTACTGTGTGTGTCCTGTGTGCGTACTGTGTGTGTACTGTGTGCATACTGTGTGCATACTGTGTGCACACTGTGTGTGTACTGTGTGTGTACTGTGTGTGTACTGTGTGCGTCCTGTGTGTGTACTGTGTGCACACTGTGTGTGTACTGTGTGCATATTGTGTGCACACTGTGTGTGTACTGTGTGTGTACTGTGTCTACTGTGTGCGTACTGTGTGCATACTGTGTACTGTGTGTGTACTGTGTGCGTACTGTGTGTGTACTGTGTGCACACTGTGTGTGTACTGTGTGTGTACTGTGTGTGTACTGTGTCTACTGTGTGCGTACTGTGTGCATACTGTGTACTGTGTGTGTACTGTGTGCGTACTGTGTGTGTACTGTGTGCTCACTGTGTGTGTACTGTGTGCACACTGCGTGCGTACTGTGTGTGTACTGTGTGCATACTGTGTGTGTACTGTGTGTGTACTGTGTGTGCACACTGTGTGTGTACTGTGTGCGTACTGTGTGCACACTGTGTGTGTACTGTGTGTGTACTGTGTTCTCACTGTGTGTGTACTGTGTGTGTACTGTGTGTGTACTGTGTGCACACTGTGTGCGTACTGTGTGTGTACTGTGTGCTCACTGTGTGTGTACTATGTGCACACTGTGTGCACACTGTGTGTGTACTGTGTGCATACTGTGTGTGTACTGTGTGTGTACTGTATGTGCACACTGTGTGTGTACTGTGTGCATACTGTGTGCATATTGTGTGCACACTGTGTGTGTACTGTGTGTGTACTGTGTGCATACTGTGTGTGTACTGTGTGCGTACTGTGTGCTCACTGTGTGTGTACTGTGTGTGTACTGTGTGCACACTGTGTGCATACTATGTGTGTACTGTGTGTGTACTGTGTGCACACTGTGTGCATACTATGTGTGTACTGTGTGTGTACTGTGTGTGTACTCTGTGCACACTGTGTGTGTACTGTGTACCGTGTGCATATTGTGTGCACACTGTGTGTGTACTGTGTGTGTACTGTGTGCACACTGTGTGCATACTATGTGTGTACTGTGTGTGTACTGTGTGTGTACTGTGTGCTCACTGTGTGTGTACTGTGTGTGTACTGTGTGCTCACTGTGTGTGTACTGTGTGTGTACTGTGTGTGTACTGTGTGCACACTGTGCATACTATGTGTGTACTGTGTGTGTACTGTGTGCTCACTGTGTGTGTACTGTGTGTGTACTGTGTGCTCACTGCGTGTGTACTGCGTTGTGTTGTGTTGTGTTGTGTTGTGTTGTGTGACATCCTCTGGGTACTACCAGACAGAGCCCCAGGCATTTTACTGAAAGGAGGGAGCTTCTGGTTGCAGGCCCTGTGTGGAAGGCGCGTGGAGCATGACGGCCTACGTTCACCAGAGGGCGGGATCACGGGACAGACGCACAGACGGGATTACAGCTCGAGTGGGGAGAGCTCCAGGAGCAGGCGCCTGCTGTGGGCAGTCTGCAGGGGCTCCTTGGAACGCGAGGTCCACTTCTGGGACCAGTGAGGACTGGGCTGAGGCAGCTCTGCAGGACCAGCTCCCAGGGCACCCACTCTCAGGTGGGATTTCTGCCTGCACCTGCTGAGAGGAGTGGCAAAGCAGCCTGGGAGATCCAGTCACGAAGAGGGGGACTGTCTTGAATATACCCAGACGTTTTGTTTTCCTTAATCAGTCCTACTCCCAATGGAAGCCATTTTAACAGAACCCAACCTGCAGGAGTTCACCTAACATATTCGGGGGAAGGCAATGCCTGGCATGGGGCGAGGTAATCAGGGCTGATTTAAATGACCGAGACCTCACGGGACCACGGAGTCCTCCTCTCCACCTGACCATTCAGACAGAGGGACCCTATTTGTAACTCGGGCTTGCAGCTGGAAGAATGGCCAAGTCTCAGAGCCTGCGTGGCTACCCAGAAGACAACAGGGCAATTAAAACAAGAACAGCACAGGCAGTGTTAGCCTCTGCAAACACAGCTGGGCAAACAGCACACAGCCGAATTCCTAGCCAGCCCAAACAGGACACACACAAAGGCCTTATCCACCAGGTTCCACCACCCAGAAACCCTACACAGCTTTCAAACAAAAATTACAGGGCCTGCTCAGAGGACGAAAGAGAGGTGCAGAAGAATGACAAGCTTATCATCAAGACCAGACTCAGATACGGCTGATATTTTGGAATTACCAGGTGGAGAACACAAGCTAACTGACTAACAAGCTAAGGATTCCAGTGGGAAAAGCGGAGAACATGCAAGACTTGCCAGGGAAAGAAGCGGTGAGCTTGGCCGTGTGTCAATAGGAACATTCAAAACTTACTGCAAAGAGAGAAAAAGGAACAAACTAGAACGGATTTACAGGAGTATGACCTCTGTCTAGCAGGCTTGACAATAAGAGAAGGAAGAAAAGAACAGAAAGAATATTTGACGTGATGAATCTTGGGAGTGTTCCAAAATTACTGACAGGCAGCAAATCACAGATCCGGGAAGCTCAGGAAACACCAGGTAGGACAAGTGACAAAACTTTACACCTGAGAGCGTCACGTTTGGATGACAAAATCAGACAAGGGGGGATCTTTCCAGATGCCAAGGGAAAGGGGAGCCCACTCATAATGAGGAAGAAGAGTGATAGAACATCTATGCAGAAGCAGTGCCGGCACGGAGAGAGTGCAGCAAGATAGCCACCAAATCCACCGAAGATTCTGTACCCAGGAAAACCGTTCTTTAAAAGTGAGGAGAAATAAACACTCAGCCAAGCAAAAACAGGACATTCATCACTGGCAGCGTGGACCTGCAAGAAATGTTAAACTCTTCAGAGAGAAGTAAAACGATGTAGGCCAGCAACTCAGCTACATTGTATACATTAGAGAGGAAGCGCCCTGGAGGTAGAGGAAAATCTTTTACTTTTTTTATTCTTGATGGAGGAGACAGATAGGGCTTTGTTCAAAATGCCGGCAGTAACAGTGCGCTTGGTGACCGGGTGTGGATGCGGGAAGTGAGTTTCAGCAGTGCTGTGAGGACAGGAAGGGGGGTGTGACATGTTCTGTCATCAGGTGCTGCATTACCTGTGAGGCGGTGTAGCGCTATTTGAAAGTGGATTTGCACTAGTGCAAAGCATTTATTGCAAACTGTAGGGTACCACTAAGAAATGGTCAAAAAGAGGTATAATTTATAGGCTGAGACAGGAATGAAAATGGAATCACACAGAATTTCAAGAAAAAACAGAGAAAACAGAAAAAGAGTGTAGGACTAAAAAAAAAAAAAAAAAAAACCAAGGCAGTATGTAAAAAACGAGTTACATGTGTGGTAGCTATTAATCTAATTATATCACCAACCACTTTACAGGACAGTGGTCTAAAACACCAATTAAAAAATAGAGATTGCCAGAGTGGGTGCAAACCCAGACCTAAATAAATGTTGACAAGAAATCCAGTTTCTTGATAATGACGTGGACAGACTACATTCAAAGAGTGGAGAAAGATAAAACAGCTGTCACTCACCGAAGAAGCGAGAAGTAGATGTGCTGCTTTTAGGCAAAGCAGCTCTCAGAGCGGGGGAAATTGTCAGGGGTAAAGAAGAGTGTTGCCTTGTAATAAAAAAGGCAGTTCCCCACCGATTCTAATGGCAGCATATCAAAACACAGGAGGCAAAGCGATGGTACTTCTTGGAGGAAGAGGACCATTCACTCCTTTTTAAATAAGATGGATTTACTTGTTTGAATGTTGGAGTTATAGAGAGAGCGAGATACAGACCGAGAGAGCGAGGGAGATCTTCCATCTGTTGGTTCACTCCCCATATAGCCATATTGGCCAGTGGCTGGGTCAGGCTGAAGCCAGGAGCCAGGAGCTTCTTCCGGGTCTCCCATGTGGGTGTAGGGGCCCAAGCACTTGGGCCATCCTCCGCTGCTTTTCCCGGGCCATTAGCGGGGAGCTGGATCAGAAGTGGAGCAGCCAGGGCTTGAACAGGTGCCCATAATGGCATCACAGGCAGCAGCTTTTCCTGCTACGGCTCGAGATAATTCACTCTTATAGCCGGCGACTTCAATATCCCTGTATCAATAGTTTTCTAGATTCAACAGATAGAAAACCAGTAAGGAAGCTATAGAATGAACAACACATCAGTCAACTGGATCTAATTGATATCTAGAGGCACATTCACTCAACAACGGCAGACTACATCTTATATTCAATCTCTCGTGGAACGTTCCCAGCATAGGCCACGTTCTGGGCCATGGGCATACCTGAATAAATGCAGAAGAATAGACTTCATACAGAATACACTCTCAGGCTTCATGGTTATCAACCAAATAGCAATAACAAGAAGATAGATGGAAAAATCTAGAAGTCTTGGAAGATTAAGGAACAGCCTTCTAAATAATATATGGATTTAAAAGGCGTGTAGACAAATTTAAAAATGTTTAGAATAAATGGACATGAGGGTCTGCTGTGCTGAGATCAAGTCTCTTCAGTGAACATGTCTGAACAGAAGAAAGGGCTAAGCCTGTAGTCTGTGTTTCTACTATAGGAAATTAGAAAACGAAGTGCAAAGTAATCCAGACTAATAAGAAAATAATAATAAAAACCAGACCACAAGTCAATGGAATTGAAGACAGATCTACAATACAGACAAATTCAATGAAATAAAAAACTGGTTCTCTGAAAAGATCAATGCAATTGATAAAGCCCTAGCCAGGGTCGACAGGGAAAATGGAGAAACCCAAATCACTGATGTCTAAATTGACTTATAATTATGAAAAATGAGTGAAAATTATTAGCTTTCCAAAAGAGAACATTCCAGTCCTACAATGTCTCCCTTGCCGAAGCCTGCCGGCCGTTGAAGGACAGATTGTCATCAACCCCCTACATTCTACCAGAAAGAGATGCAGAGGGACATCTCCTACCCTGTCCGAGGAGGTCGGCCTTACTCTAATACAACCCTCTGCATTCTACCAGAAAGAGATGCAGGGGGACATCACCTACCGTGTCCGAGGAGGTCGGCCTCACTCTAATACAGAACTGCACAAAGGCAACACAAGAAAGGGACGCTCAAGGCCTGCTCTGTCAGGAACACAGGTGCACGAGTGTTAGGCAAAATACTAGTATGTGGAATCCAATGATGTCTGTAAGGAAGTAGAGGCCAAGGCCAAATGGGATTTGTTCCAGGGTGCGAGGCTGGCTCAGTGACTGAAAATCAGTTATTTTAATTAACTGCATCAGTAGGCCAAAAACGCAAGCCATATGATCACAACAATAGATGCAGAAAATGCATTTGGCTAAACCTAACACCTGTGCATGTGGAACATGATCAAATCCCAAACTCAGCAAACAGGAATAAAGAGAAGCTTCCTCAATTTGATAAAGGAAATACACAGACAGCATCCAGCTCTGGGGTGGGCATTTGGCCAAGCAGTTAGGATGCCAGCTGAAGTCCAGAACACTATGTCACATTATCTGTTTCTGTTTTCCTGAACAGTTTCATTCTGCGTTAGACGAGAAACCTTGCTTCAGTCTTGAAGGGTGCACTGCAAGTCTGCCAAGCTGCCAGTCGTCACTGGGGCACCCAAGGCCCTGGTCAGCCACTCAGGGGACCGTGGGAACGTGTGAACTGGTGCTTCAGAACCTTGTGGAACGGTGCTTAGAGTTTTCTCCCTGACATCGGCCTGGGCATCTCCAGCAGTCTGCATGGGTGTTGCCATAGCACTTCTGTGATGCCCAGAATCCCCCGAGTGTGTTTGGTATCGTGATTCTCTGTGGTTCTTGGGAAAGGCTTCGCTGGTAACCTGATATCAGTGCTAACTGATACTGTCTGTGCGCTGGCTGCCAGCTCGCGACTCCCGCTTCCTGCTAGTGCGCATCCTGGGAGGCAGTGGTGATGGTTCAAGTCCTTGTTTCCCGCCAGCCCCAGAGGAGACCCTAACTGAGGTCCTGACCCCGAGCTTTGACCCAGGCATAGCCCTGGCTGCTGAGAGCAGCTGGGTAGGGGACCAGCAGATGGGGGTGCCCCTGCCTCTGCCTCTCTGTCTCTCAGAAGAATAAGCAAAACACCCTGCAGTGGCATTTTCCTTAATGGTGACATAACGGATGACTTCCCCTAAGGTTGGAAGCAAGCCAGGGATGCTCCTTTGACCACCCCACTCAACATCTTTCTTCAGCTCCTAGCGCTGTAGTTAGACAAGAAAAGGAATGGAAGTCTGTGGAGTGGAGAAAGAGATGTTTTAAAGTACGGCCTAACAGGTGATCAAGTGATTAAAGGAAAAATAAAGTTGCAAAGCTGTAGCAGGGCACAGTGAAATTCCGAGTTACACATAAAGTATTAACAAAACAGAAAAATACGGGACTGAAAAACAGGTTTTTTTTTTTTTTTTTAAATCGATTCCTTTTTTTGATCCTATTCTTGTTGAGATAAACATTCTTTTCTTCTTCAGACGTTTACCAAACAGACATCTTTGGCCATTTCCTCTGAAGTAGTTAGATCTTGGGAGACTGCAAGTGATGGCTGCGGTACGGGGTCCAGGTCGGCCCAGTCCCTGGGATGCTGCAGGGTCAGCTGCAAACACGCAGGGCAGAGTCGCTGGGTCTCACAGCACTGTGCCGAGTGAAGGAAGCCGGACACGAGCATCTGTGTTCCCTCCTTTGGGGGAAGTTCTAGCACAGGCAAGACCGCTCTGCGATGGCGGGCACCACAGTGTAGGCGTGGGCTGACTGGGAAGAGGAGCAGCCAGTTCCTGGGATGTGGGAATGTTTCGTAGCTGGACTCCGTCTTCGCAGCAGCAGGAGCACCTCTGTTAAATTCACCCACTGCTTAAGAGCTGTGCATTTTACTACATGCAAATCACAGTTGCATGAATAAAAGTATTCCATGTGATAGACTGAACCATATTAGACTGCTCATTTTCAATCGTTTTAGCTACAAAGGTGTTTGTATTTTTAAGATATTTAGCAGCAGTTTGTTTCTCTTCATCGCATGCCTCTCTTTTACATGGAATATCCTCTCAGCACCTTTCTTCTTGGATGACATATGAGAGTGTACATGGTTAAGGGCACCTGGTCACCGCGTGATGCACGTGTACTGGATGTAATGACCAGATAAGGGTACGTAGCATCCCCCTCTCCTTTCGCAGTTGTCATGTCTTTGCGTCGGGAACCTCCAAGTTCTTCTCTCCCAGGTTCTTGTGAAACATATAACAGGATGTGGAACACGAACACTTGTTCTCCTAAAACACGACAGTTTTATATGGCCCATCTTACTAATAATTTGGCCTCCTAGAAAGATGTGGAAAAGTGCATTTGAGACTTTTCCTACAGCTGCTTTGGGAAGATGGCAGCAGGACAAAGAGGTGACCTCGAGGAATAACAGAGTCGTAAACCGCTTGTTCTGGGAAGTCGCTGTGGGACGGCAGGGGACGCTCCGCTGCCCTCCCCTCGTGGTACTCGCACAGGTGTGCGCGCCTGCATGTGCTGACCGGTGCACGCCGTATATGTGCGCAGTGTGTGTGTGTGTGTGTGTGTGTGTGTGGGCTGCACTTACGAGGGAACATGCAGCATGTGTCCAGGTGCTAACAGCAGGTCACCTTCCCTTGAGGGACGCGGGGTGGACCTTCCTGGACGGCTGCGCACTGTGGCCAAGGGAGCCGCCTGCGTCTGCGTTGCCCTTTGCTCCTGCTGAGCGCCTGGAGCCGTTTGCGTTGCGAAAAAACACTTTTCATTCTGAAAATCACAAAACTCACTTCTGTTTAGATATGGTTTCCTACTGGTTACCTGGACCTATTATTTTCTTGTGGACAAGCTGGAATAGATTGACTGTGACTTTTCAGCAAATCCTCCTCAGATTGTCTGGGGTCCAAATGTTTGCTCATGTGAGAAAGTACTGAGAGGAGCTTATTGAGATGCATTGAATTATTGAGAAACTGCAAATAGTAAATAGTTAATTGAGTAGAAAATAGGCTGGCATGGCTTTATGAGCTGGATCCTGGAACTACACACGTGAGAGATTTATTCCGTTCAAACTGAACTCGATGGCCCGTGCCTGCGTGGGGCAGCTGGGAGCCTGACCACAGCCTTGGAGAGCTGCTCTGAGCATGTGTGCCGAGATGACCACTGTGCACAGAGCCTGGCATGGACAGCCCCTGCAGGCACCGCCCTTTGTGGGCTGAGTGGAAGTCATCCCACCAGCAGGCTGCCCTCCCCTCACTGTTGGGGTGTGCCCACGGGGAAGAGGTCTTACTCTGGGCCACACAGCAGACATGCCTGTTCTGCGATATGGGGTAATCCTTTGTTGCTTCAGATAAATTTGGTTTACAACATTGGTTTTAGTGAGGGCCAGCCTTGCGGCACAGTGGGTGAAGCCACCCCTTGCGGGGCTCGCATCGCCTGTGGGAGTCCCAGCTCCTCTGCCTCTGAAGTGGCTCCTGCTCCTGCACCTGCGAGGGCAGGGGAACACGGCCCTTGTGGTTGGTCCCCTGCCGCCCGTGTGGGAGATCCGGATGGAGTTCCTGGCTCCTGGCTTCAGCCTGTCCAGACCTGGCTGCTGCGGCCGTTTAGAGAATGAGCCAGTGGATGGAAGAGCTCCCTCTTTCTCTGTCTCTGTTGCTTTGCCTTTGAAAGAAGGAAAGAAAGAACGAACATTAAAAGAAAGAAAAAAGAAACATTTTTCTAAATGGAATGTTATTTTTGTTTTTCTTATTTATTTATTTTAGTTTCTTAACAGAGTGAACATAGTCATAGATGCAACTGTAAGAATATGATTGCATTTCTTCTCTCCCTCTCTCCCACACTCTCCCTCTCTCTCAAGAAAGAAACCTTAAAACAAATCTGTTGGAGGTACCTTATGAAAATAGAAAACTAAATATAAACAAAAAAGAATTAAGAAAAGAGGAAGCGGAAAACCAGATTTCAACAAAATGTATCAAAAGTAGTGGTGACAACAGAGTTCATACTTACCTAGCAAGCACAGTGGGCCGAGGGATGGCCCCGGCACTGCAGGCAGGTGCAGTGACTCCATCAGAAACCCGGAGGTCCAGCTGCTCGTCCCCTGCTCGTCCCCTGCTCACCTTCCAGAGCGTGGAATGAGTCGCAGAGAGTTGAAATGGCTCGTGCAGGATGGCAAGCTGATAAATGGTACAAACAAAATGATATTTTTTATTTATATAAGCTCTCTTGGTGCTTATTCTACAGTCATTTCAATATTCTGAGGTACATTATTTTTCTGTAGTTTGATTTATATTCACATATAAACACATTAACTAAAACATCTGTGAATCCGGGTATGAACACGCGTACATACCGTGGTGCTCCAAACAGTTCCTGAAAAATGGAGCCAAAGGCCTGGCTTCTGCTACTGTGAAAGTCTTGAAAACCTCCTATCTGCTCAAATCAGTGAGCCTCCCTGGGCTCAGTGCTTCCCACGGGGGACACGGCTCTGATCCCTGCACCCCGAGTCCTCGAAGGAGTCGGGAACAGGAGTCGGGACTAAATACGCAACAAAACGACAAAACTCCGCACCTCTCTTTCTGTTGCTGTTTAATGATGGGGCCTGGCTCAGACCTGGCCTCCTCTGCTCCTCTGTGCGGTTCGTGCTCTGCACATCTCGGTCCTTCCCTCTGCTGGCCGCCTGGGCAGCTCGCTCTCAGAGCGCGAATCTGCCGTGCGCTGCAGCCGCGCTGTGCCGTGCCCCGAGGCGTTTCTGGGGAGAAGCCGGCAGTGGTGTTGCCCGGCCTGGCTCCGTGGTGCAGTTTCCTCGGATCTTCCCACCAGGCACTGCGATGTCCGAGTCTGGTTGTTCAAGGGGTGGGGTGGGCAGATGGGGGCCGATTCGACTAGAACCAGGTCGTCTAAAACAGTCTCAGAACCCTCCGCCAAGTGTCAGAATTGTGAGTTTCAGTCTTGCATTCCAGGGACTCTTGGGTCGTGTCCTGGGGATCTGGCACACTTCCTTGGCTGTGGTAAGTGACGGTACCATCACTGGAAAATGAAGCGGAGAGAAACACTAGACAACCACGTCTCCTTTTCTCTCATTGTTTCTGGTAATTGCATTGCTACTTTAAAACTAGAGAATGACATTTGAGATTCCTTTATGATTGGGCCTGTTTTGTACAAGTTTTGGTGAGTCTACAGTTAGAATAGGGTTGTGGCCTGGAAAAAGATTTGGCTTCTGAGTAGCCCAAAAACACAGCAAGGCTCTAAACCTGGAGAACCACCCTCCTAGTCGTGGTCATCTTTTGTTTATACTGACTCCACCACATAGAGACTGGTAATCTGAATAGAAGGAGTCACAAAACACATCTTAGAGCTTCTCCATGACTTCTCCTGGCTGAAGTAATCCCCTCTCTCCTTGACATTATAACTGGCTTATAGCTCCGTATTAGGTCCTTTGTCATGGTGTGCCATGTCTCAGAGCTAAGTATCCGTATATCCATTTATACCTGTCAATCAGTCTATCATCTATGTCACTTATCTCTCACCCTTCCATCTACCCACCCATCTTGTATCTATCTTCCATCCATCCATCCATCTCGGTCTATCCCAGTCTTTCTGTTTTCTCCACACTCTTTCTACTGCCATGTGATTGGACGGTGGGGCTGGCGACAGGATGAGGGCTACTTGTTTTTCTTGCTTGCTTTGGATTGAAATACAACAGCAATGAGTTAACCTTTCACTGAACACGTTTGTGCCATTCCGTATCTCCAACAACAGGAGAACTTCTCACATACCGCAATGCGTAAGAGAATTTCCCAAGAAATAAGTGAGAAGTTGTGAGTTGGGAAGATGCTAACTGGATTGTGAGTGCGGAGACAAAGCAGTAAAGCCCTGAACGTCCTGGCAGGAATCGGGCAGTCACTGACCCCAGTCACAGCGGGGAGGAGGGGCTGTGGCTGGAGAACAAGGCCGGCGTTGTTCCACCGTGTGCGTTTTAGGTGCCAGTGATGTCTGCGAATGCCGCGCACACATTTTCATCTTCTGTGTCCTGTAGGAGGCATCACTCCTGTACGAGTCAACGGTGTGCAGAAGGGAAGCCGCTTCCTAGGGAAGTCACTGTCCACTGCTGTCACTGTGCTTCCTCTTGACGACGCACACTGATTCAACGTTCTTGTGTCCATGGCCTGGCTGTGGGCTGTGGGTGAAGTTAGGGGGTCAGGTGGTGGGGAGAGTAAGCCTGGGCACTAAATATATGCACACTGTCAGCTAGGGACCCCTCTTCCATAGCCGCCTGACTCCAAAGACCCAACATTTAAAACAAACAACTACAGGGTTCTGTCTCATTTAATACATTCAAATAGAATTGTTTAGAATTTTTTTTTTTTTGTCCTGAAAACTTACTGACTACCTGATGTGCTGGTTTCAGGAGGTCTAGGAAAGCCTAAATGTTTGTTCTGCATCCTCGTGGAGCTTGTACTCTGGTAAGGAGTCAGTACAGTGAAAGAAAGAGCCAGTGAGCACACGGTGTACTGAGAGCTCATCACAGCCTCGCCCAAGGTGGCGCAGAGAGACTGGCCAGGTCCATCCTGGAAGAAAGGTTTCTTCATGGAATCCCAGGCAAGATGCTATTCCAGAGAGCCGACCACGTGTAGCAGGGAGCGTCCCTTAGACGGGGCCTGGTGTGGGGCAGTGGAGGGGGCAGGGCTCCCGACCGAGGGGGGCCCGGCAGAGGCAGCAGGTGTGAAAGTGGGTTACAGCAGCGGTGAGAGCTGCCGTGCAGGGCAGTGATGGAGAAGGAAGCAGGGAGGATGCAGCCGTCGTCTGTGTTCGGGGCGGCTCCAGGAAGCCCATGCGAAGGTCAGTGCTTTGTAGAGACGTGGCTCAGCTGCCGTGGAGGGCGAGGCGTCCGGAGGCCAGAGCCAAATCAGCGTGGCCTCAGCCGAGAATCTAAACTACCGCGGGGGCCAGAAGTATGGAATCTGTCCAAGAATGAGAGATCTAGTTTTTCAAAGCAACGCTTATTTATTAACTTGCTTACTTGGGAAGAGAGGGGTAAGGGAGGTATGGAGGTAGGGAGACAGAGTTAGAGAGTTACACAGTTACACACACAGAGTTAGAGAGTTACACACACAGGGTTAGAGTTACACGCACAGGGTTAGAGTTACACACACGTACACACAGTTACACACACGGAGTTAGAGAGTTACACACACAGGGTTAGAGTTATACGCACACATACACACAGTTACACACACAGAGAGAGTTACACACACAGGGTTAGAGTTACACGCATACACACAGTTACACACACAGGGTTAGAGTTACACGCATACACACAGTTACACACACAGGGTTAGAGTTACACATACACATAGTTACACACACACACACACAGATGCTCATCTGCTGCTTCACTCCTCAAACGCCCGTGATAGCTGGGGCTGAGCCACAAAGCCGGGAGCCCAGGACTCCACCTGAGTCTCCCACGTGGGTGACAGGGACCCAACAACATGAGCCGTCCATGACCTGCTGTCTCCCGCGATGCACGCTAGCAGTAATTTGGAATCATAAGCGGCACTGGGACTTCAGCTCTGGCACTCCACAGTGAGCAGTGGCAGGTGCAACCTGCAGCTGTACCGAGTGCCCACCTGAGAGATCTCGCGTTCATCTCACTCGCTCCCCAGGGCAACACTCGAGGTTTTATTACTACAGCAGACAGCATCTTAGGTTGTAATTTTAGGTATGCGCTGGTGGGTGATACATTCAACTCTATCTGTTCTCTATTTACTCTCAAAATACTTTCAAATCGCCTTCATGAGTTCTGGAGATGGGATTTCAGTCACTCGGTAACAGCTCTTTCCCACGCTCCACCGGTCTCTCAGATGAGGCTGTGTTCAGGCCGCGGCTGACACTGCCGGGGGTACAGGGATGCTGTCCTGATTTTTCTAAGCTGAACTCCTCTGAGTTTCTGGTCTCTCATCAGTCGTGGCAGGTGGTTTGCATGGTGCGTGTCTGCACTCCTGTGTCTTGTGCACGGGCCTGGTCTTTAACGACGACGAAGTCCATATGGTAGCCAGTTGCCGTTCATCCTGCGAAGGCTTTCCTTGAATGCAGGCGAGGATTCCTCATGGTCTGGCTGCTGAACAGGAGACAGGACAACGGGGGACCCTACAGAGAAGCAGTGGTTTTGTATTTTTCCAAAGCTCTCTATTGATGTGCTCGGGCCCCCACATTATAGGTGGACAGACAATGCCTACCCAAACAGGCCAGGCAGGTGGACCTGTTGGGAAGAAGCGAGGCGGCTACAGAATTCAGGTTTCACGTTGGAATGTGAGGTTGAGCAAACATGGGCATGCCTTGAATAAGAAGCCGATCTCAATAGAAGGCCAGGTTGTAAACACTACATAAATAAGTAATTCAGCCAAATTGCCTCTTTAGAATCTAAGCAGAGGGCCGAGGAACCCGGCAGACTGATGGTTGTGTTGCCATGGTTACTCTTCCCGATTGGAGGGATGTCATGGAAGAGTTGGTGACACGACCTGGACTCCATTTACTGGGGAGAGGAACTTGATTGGTATCCAGGTGGGTATTTTTACATCTTCATTGCTATTGCATTTGGATGTAGAAGTAATGCAGGTCTCAATTTGAAAATAGCTTATTTACTGTTTTGGGCCTTAAGGTAAATATATATTTGCACCTCAAGAAAGTGAGCAGACTGGTTTCTGTGTCACACACTTGGAGGCAGAAACGGAAACGCCATCAGGGAGCGAGCTGGCCAGAACTGTGGTCACATGGTGGCAGCACCACCGGGGAGCCTGCAGCCAGGACGGGGCCACGGCGTCCTCACTGCCAGGCCATCTGTGTGTGCCACACAGCAGCAGCCACGCCCTGGGACTCCGCTCTGGGTTGCTGCTGGGACGACACAGTTAGCCTCCGTTTCCAAACCCAGGACTACGGGTTCAAAATTAACAGCCGAGCATAAACGTATTTTTGGGTAAAACATCAAAGGAATATTTAAGGATATTCGGAGCTGCGTGATATTAATTTATGTGGCTGATGTCATGATGGAAAATCTTCTGCACACAAATGAACTTTGCTCACTCTGTGTCCGGTGCACACTCACTGAGCCTCTCTCTGTGCACGGCACATGCGAGTCGGAGGGCACAGAGCCGGCACTGCCTGGTGCTTGCCATCAGTTGACATTTTGGAGCCTGCTGCCAAAAAGGCAGTCATCTAGATCACGTCTCTATTTAGAATTTTATGTTTGTACCCCGGTTAGAATGGCCCTCATACAGAAATCACAAAACAGTAAGTGCTCACAAGGATGGAGGGAAGGTCCCTAATCCTGTTGGGAGTGTGAACCAGCACAGGCACAGTGGAGACAGGATGGAGATTCCGCAGAGATCTGAACTAGCCTGCCATGTGACCCAGCCATCGCACGCCCGGGAATTCACCCAAGGGAACGAAATCAGCAGATGAGACGCATCTGTGCCCGTGTTTGCTGCCGCTTCGTTCTTATCAGCTCGGATATCCAATCAGCCTGGATGTCTACCAACTGATGGTGAAAGAGTACGGTGCACATACACTGTGGAACACCACACAGCTATCAAAAAGAATGAAATCCTATCTTGCAACAAAATGGGAAATAAGCCAGTCCCCAAAAGACAAATATGTTGCATTTTCCCTGATCCGTGGTAACTAAGAGAGCCATAAATGTAATGTATACGAGCAACATTGACATTTTCAGATTTGATTATTGTTTACTGCCCATGTCTCTACTGTGGAGGCAGCGTTTTTTTTCTTCTTACTATTTGTTGAATTCTTTACTTAGTGGAAGGTTAAGCCTATGATTATAAAATAAAAATAAAAGTATGTCATTGTAAAATTTGACAGCAAGAATAAGAAAGGAGGAGGAGGAGAGAGGGTGGGTGGGAAGCGGCACCGTGCTCCTAAATCTGCATGTGTGAAATACGTGAAGTTTGTGCGCTTACAGGAATTCTGAAAACTCAAAAGACGTGTTTTGTTCATTGAGCTGGCTGATTGTATGTGTGGAGTTGTCAGGGCCGTGGGGCTCCCAGCTATTGCTCTGCAGTCCTTTGGGGTGTTTGTGGGCGCGATCAGGATTCACGCTGGTAGGTGCACACGGCAGAGGCTTGACCGCACAGAACGACTGACCCTCCGGTGCGGGGCCTGCTCCTGAGACTTGGGGACATCGCTCCCTCCCAGGCCCCAGCCCGCGACCCGCGCCTGTGGCTGCCACCATCAGCACCTCTCCCAACACACCTGGAAGGTGGCAGCCCCAAGTCATCTCAGCCGATTCCTTAGAGCAAGCCTCTCTCTCTCTCTACCCACACTGTTTCTCTAGAGAACCTCAACTAACATACGCAGCATAGACTTTCCATAAGATTCCCGTGAGCGCTGTGTAGGTCAATCTTGCCTACTGAATCTATGATGTGGTTTTCTTACAGTCTGCACCAGCACGCATGTAAAATCCGCCTTCCCCTAGGCTGCCCCCCTCCAAGGACAGGATACAACATCCTGCTCATGCTGTCTTCGTGCAGAAGAAGGGGGGTGGAGCGAGGAGTAAATCAGCCCCGGCCCTCGTCTGCACAGAGCCTCCCCCCTGAAGCTCCAGTGCCCCCGAGGGAGAGGGTTCCTCCGGCCTCCTGGATTTCCCTTTTGCCTCCACCATGGGACGAGTGAAGATGGGCTCCTTGCCCCTTCTGGGTTGAGCCGCCCCAGCTGCACCTGCCTTTCCTGTGGCCACACCTGCCGTATGGATCTCCCTCTGGGAAGCCGTGCTGAAGGCCGACCTGGCTGGCAGCACTGGAGGTGGGTCCCTGGCTCACCCAGGACCTGCCAGTGCTGCGCCAGGGGCTCAGGGACGACACCCTCCACTGGCGTGGTCCCAGCGTGGCGGCTGAGCTGACTGTGCGTGTGTCTCACTTACTTTTCTGCCCTCTGGAGGCTGACGCCGAGCCTGTCCCGTAGCTCCTCCACACGTAGCTCCTGTGCCAGCAAGGACGCCTGCACCTTGCCACGGTGCCCAACCACGAACTTCCCAACATCAGCGTCACCCACGAGCGTTTGCTGAGTGCTTGCTGCACGGTTGTTTCTGTGGAGAGACACAGGCAAGCTGGGCTCTGAAATCCAGGACTGGAAGGTTGTGTTAGGATGGGGAGGCAGGCCACAGTGAGTGTGCCCGCGGTGAGTACTCTCTGCATCACAGATACAGCCGAGGTGCTGCCAGCTCCGTCCATCTGGTAGAGCTGGGTGTCTGTCCCCAGTACGTGAATGCTGCAGCTGTTAAACCTGGGACTCAGGTAGGAAAATGACCCTGGTCTGCGTTCCCTAAGGGCATGTGGCGCGAGACAGCCGCGCTGCCACTGCACATGCAGGGTGCACAGAGGTCAGTAGGAGATTATCTTTGCAAAACTGAGGTTACAAGGCTGGCCCTGCCCACGCTTCGTTTTCTTGGCCATGCTGTTCTGACCTGCAGGTTTGTAGGATTGAAATAATAATTCCTGGAGAAACAATGATCATTTCACATAATCCTGAATATTTAACTCAACTGAATGCATAGGAAAGCTTTAGTAGGGAGCCTGCACGCCGGAGGCGAAGGCCGTGCTGCTGGCCCTCGGGCGCCCTGAGTGGGTCCCTGGGCCTCCGCAGGCCACTGCTGTCAGGTTCAGATCTCCCTTATCTCAGGCTCATGATTTCCACGTCTTTCTCAAGGCAAGACGTTTCTGAACATGAAAGTGCCGAGTCAGCTGGGGCTCTCACACCAGGTTACACCGGCTTGAACAGCAGCCACTCCTTCCTCAAGTCCTGGAGCCGGGAGGTCCCACGGGAGACGGGGGCAGAACTGGGGACACGTGAGCTGCTTCTCCCTGGCTTCTACATGGCTGCCTTCTCATGGTATCCTCACATGTCAGACACACACACGGACACACATGCATGTACACACACGACATAGCTACCTTCTCATTGTAGCCTCACATATCAGACACACACAGACACACATACATGTACACACACATGACATAGCTGCCTTCTCGGTATCCTCACATGTCAGACACACACAGAGACACACATACATGTACACACACGCGACATAGCTCCCTTCTCATGGCATCCTCACATATCAGACTCACATTCATGTACACACATGACATAGCTCCCTTCTCATGGCATCCTCACATGTCAGACACACAGACACACATGTACACACACGACATAGCTACCTCCTCATGGCATCCTCACATGTCAGACACACAGACACACATGTACACACACGACATAGCTACCTCCTCACGGTATCCTCACATATCAGACACACAGGTATCTTCTATGGTATCCTCACATGTCAGACACAGACACAAATACATGCACACACACACACACACACAGAAACACAAGGGTACTCCAAAAAGTTCAAGGACAATGAAAATTAGATAAATTTATATTGACCAAAAGAGTTTTGAAAATTATTTACAGTTTTTTTTGTAACATGCATTTTCCATGAGTTTTCTGAAGATCTGTCATAGGCATGTGTTTCAATTTTTTGCACTTAAAAGAAACTTCAAATTAAACATGTAGTCTTTTTCTTTCTGCGTGTGGCTTATTTCACTTAGCAGGATCCTGAGAGCTACTCATTTAAATGTCAGAATTTCATTATTTTCATGGTTGGATGACGTCCCGTTGTTTCTACACACCACATTTTCTTTCTTCATTCACCTGTCCATGCATATCCGGGCTGATTTCATTTCTTGGCTATTGTGAATAGTGCTGCAATAAACAGGGAGCGCAGGTATCTCTCCTGTGTGCCAACTGCATTTCCTTTGAATGCATACCCAGAAGGGGTGGCTGGGTCACTGTGGAGGCTGACGCAAAGCTTTTTGAGGACATAAAGCCTTGCTAATTTGCATCTCCCATTGCACATATGTGGGTTCCCATCTCTCCACATCCTCCCCAGCGTTTGATGTTTATTGTCCTTTAGATAATAGTCGTTCCAGCTGAAGTGAGAAGGTATGTGACTGTGGTTCTGATCTGCATCTCTCTGATGACTAGATGTATCAAGCATTTGGTCATGCATGTTAGGACCATTTGCACTTGTTTGCTTGAGAAGTGTCTGTCTAGGACCGTAGCCCATTACTCACCTGGATTGTTTGTGTTTCTGTGGCATGTCTTAAGTTGCTCGCATATTCTGGGGACTGGTCCCTTGTCAGATGCATAGTTTGCAGTTTCTCTGGTTCCATCAGCTGTTCCCTTTGGGATGTAGACGCTTCTTAGCTTGCTGTAATCCCATTTCTCTAATTTCACTTTTGTTGCCTGTGCTTTTTGGGGTCCTATAAAGACCATTGCTGTGCCAGTGTCTTGAAGTGTTTTTCCTGTGTTTTCTCCTCTTAGCATCATTGTTTCTGGTCTCAGTTCAGACCTCTGGTTCACTCTGGGTTGGTCCTTGTTCAGGAGGTGAGGGGGCATTCGGTTCAGTCCTCTCTGTGTGGACATCCAGTTTCTCAGCATCATTTACTGAAGAGATTGTCCTTTATCCAGTGTACGTTTTTGGTGCCTTTGTCCCAGATCAGCTGGCTATAGATGTGTTGATTCATTTCTGGGATCTCGCTTCAGCTCCATTGGTAGATGTGTCTGTTTTTATGACAGTGCCATGCTGTTTTGGTTACAATAGCTCTATAGTATGTCTTGAAATCTGCTATTGTGTTGCCTCTGGCTTTTTTGCTCAATATTTATTTGACTATTCATATATTTTGTGACTTCATATGAATTTTAGGAGTATTTTTCTAGTTCTGTGAAAAATGCCATTGTGTTATGCATTGAATTTGTAAACCACTTTGAGTAGGATGAATACTTAGTAATGTTAATTCTTCTACGCCATGAATATGGGGGACTTTTTGTGTTCTGTTCAATTTCTTTTATTAGTATTTTATAATTTTGATTATAGAGATCTTTCATGTTTGTGGTTAAATTTATTACAAGTATTTTTTTATACAGTGTGATTGGGCTTGCTCTTTCAATGTCTTTCTCAGTGAGTTCATTATTAGTGTATAATTTGCTACAAATATTTGTGCATTGATTTTTGCATCCTGTAACCTTACTGAATTCATTTATCAATTCTAATAGTCCCTTTGGGGGAATCTTCAGGTTTTTTCCCGTATAAAATTGCATCATCTGCAAGCAAGCATAACTTGACTTTCTCTTTCCTTATTCGTATGCCTTGTATTTCTTTCTCTGCTTCACTCTCCTGGCTAAAACCTTCAGCACTGTACTGAATGAGTGCAGTGGGGGTGAGCATAGTGTCTGGTTCCAGATCTTAGAGGAAATGTTTTCAGATTCTCTCCACTCAGTATGATGTAACACATTTATTATGTTGAGCTTGCTCAAGGTTTTTCTCATGAATGGATGCTGAATTCTATCAAATTCTATCAAATGTTGAGATAATTATCCACCTTTCTGTTAATGTGATATATTACATTTATTGATTTGTGAATGCTGAGCCATCGCTGAATCCATGAGATAAATCCCACTTGGTCAGTGTTGAATGATCTTTTTAATGTAAAGAATTGATTTGCTAATATTTTGGTGAAATCTTTGCACTTACGTTCTTCAACGAAGCTGCTCCATAGTTTTCTCTTTTTTTGTGATGTCCTTGTCTGGTTTTGGAATGAAGGTCATGCTAGCACTGTAGGATGAGTTTGTGTCTCTTCCTTTGTAATTATTTTTAATAGTTTGGGAAAAACTGGTGTTTTCCTTAAATGTTTGGGAGCATTCAGCAGCGAACCTGTCTGCGACTCGGATTGTCTTTGTTGGGAGGCTACCAGTTACTGATCGCATTACAAATGATTGCTGTGCTCACGCTCTCCACGTTTCCATAGTTCAAACTTGGTGGAAATGTGGCCACTTCTACTTCTAGATACTCAGATCTGTTAGTTTATTCATAATAATACTTAATCATCTTTTGTATTTATTTAGTATCAGTTGGAATATCTTTTTTCACCTCTGATTTTATTTATTTTCCTTAGTCTAGTTGAAGATTTATTGATTCTGTTAATCGTTTCAAAGAAAAACTCTTCATTTTGTTTGCCTTTGGAATTGATTTTCTAGATTTGTTTGGATTGTGTCTGCGATGATCCTTATTCTTTCTTTCTGAACACTGAATCTTGGTATGGTTTATTCCCGTGTTTCTAGGTCCTTGAGATGCAGAAGGAGGCTGGTGGATCCCTTTGTCTTTTGACACAGTGCTTATTGCTTTAACCTTTCTCCTTGTCATGGCTTTTGTTTATCTCACAGGTTTGCAGTGCTGGATTTCCATTTTAGCTAGTTTCCATTTTAACTGGTTTAGCTAGAATTCCATTTTAACTAGTTTCCAGGGATTTTAGAATTTGTTTTGCTTCCTTCAATGACTCTGTTAGTTCAGGAGCACGTTGCTCCATCTCCAGGTGAAATCTGTGGAGTGTCCTTGCTGTTTACTCGTAGTTTTATTCCATACGTATCAGAAAAGTGACAGGATGTGGTTTTTATATTTTAAGTAATTCATTGACATAGTCACTGCACAGATCGATGAAGGACAGTGTGGCGTTCTGACACACGGGTGCCTGTGGGGAGCAACTGGGAGCAACTCGGACTAGACTGTTACTGGAATTAAGACTTATTCTATACATCTGCTCTCCCACAATGTGGCGCTGGGAGAGGAGCAAACAGCTACCCAGCTGCCTTTCACCAACTTGACAAGCTGCAGGAGCTGCTCCTGATTGGAGGAGAGCAGCGTACTCGGCGTGTGGGTAGCAGAGTTGGGATTGGTGGAAGAGGACTATAAAGGAGGAGAGAGACAACATGCACGAGGAACATCTATCTGAAGGAACACCTGAGCAGCCCCCGAGAGAGCCGGCCGGCGGTGTGCCGCTCCCCCGCAGAAGTGGGGAAAGTGGCAGGGGGAACCGCCCTTCCATGGAGGTGGAAGGGACGGTAGCCAACCCGGGAAGAACCAGCAGCAAACCCAGGGAGGGCCGAGCAGACGAAAGAACAGCGCAGGGTCCTGTGTCGTTCCTCCACGAAGAGGGGGAGCGACAGGTGCCGGGTGGGGCTGCGTCCGGGCACGCCTGTCACGCCCGAGCCTTGCTCTGCTGTTCTTGAGTGCCCGCTCTCCTGACCGAATTCCCCCTGAAGACCCGACCCTTGAGGCTGTCACCTTGGGGCCGGGATTCCAACACGGGGATTTGTGGAAGGACACGAACGCTCGTCCCACAGCACTCACATCTTCACAACCGTTCTCCCATTTGGTAATTTTTAAATGTTTACTTTAAGAAAATTATTTGAAAGGGAGGGTGACACACACATACAGGAATTCTCTAAATATTTTGAATATTGATTCCTTTTCAAATATTTCTCCCATTCCATGGTTTATCTTTTTTGCTGTTAATAGGTTCTTTCATTGTATGCAATTTTCAATTTTTCATTAAGTTCACTTTGTCTGTTTTTTCTCACATTGTCTGTGCCTTTAGTTTCATGTCCAAGAAATCATTGCCAAATCCAATGTCAGGAAGCTTTTGTCTTCTGTTTTCTTTAAAGAGTTTTACAGATTGAGCCTTTACATTTGGATATTTTATCCATTTTGGGTTGATTTTTATGCATAGTGCTACACAGGATTCAACAACTTCGTTCTTTTGCATATGGATATCCAATTTTCCTGGCACCATTTTTGTGAAAAGACATTGAATGGTGCTTCCTGTTGGAATGATCTGGGTATTCTCATCGCAAATGTTTTTACGGATGTGTGAAGGCACAGTCCTGGGCTTTCTCTCCCGTTCCGTTTGCCCATATGACTTCCTGTCCCACAGAATTCTCCTCTTAGAGAAGCGCTGTCCCTCGGCAGGACGACTCTGGAGCCCCCTGCACTCCTGGGGCTCCTGTGGCCACCTCTCGTACGTGGGCATCATCCGGTCTGTAAGGTCGGAGGCATCTGTGTCTCTCAGCCTGGTTTTGATTCCCTGTGCCAGGACCATGGAGGGCGCATAACTGGGAAGGGTCTGTTTTCTGCGTTGAAGTGTCAGATTTGACACAGCCTTTCGTGGTTATTTGCTTTCATGGCCAACTTCAGGTTGGGGCTGTAGTCAGTCCACAGAATTCTCGCTGTCCCTCACACAGCGTGATGGAGACAGCACATCACATGAACATTCAAGACCCAAAGACTGGAGATGGCGGGGACAGATGACGTGGGGCAGGAGGTAAGTGTGCATCACAGCCTCGTGTCACCCACTCTGAGGACGGGCCCAGCCTCCCTTGCAGCCCTGACCATTAGAACCGGACAAGCGGAAGGGGAGGGGTGCAGGGCTGTGTTTTCATGTGGTTCGTGTTGACACACAAATGGCCAGTCCTTCCCTCCCTCCCTCTTGGTGCTGAAACTCCAAAGTATACCAGCCAGTCTTTGAACAATGGACGTGGCTCCCTAGGTTGAGACGGTGAGAAACGGAGCCAACTGGACATGTTCCTTGAAGGGGGGTGATATGTAGCATCATGGGGCTAGATCCCAGAGGCATCTGGGACTTAAGTGTAATTAGGCTTTTCTCTTCCATTCTCCACATTTTCCCCAGAGGCCTGCTGCTGTCTTGAATACATGAGGGGACATCTGGCTCCCTTTCCTTACCCTGCCTTCAGAATGCCTGCAACACGCGAGGGTCATCCGTGGTTCTGTCGTTCACGCTCCGTGATGACCCTAAGTCCTAGATAGAGCGGGCTCTCACGATAACCCAGGACATCACGCGTGTTCACGCTCCGTGATGACTCCCTGGACTCTAGGACTCTTTGGTTTTCGTCTCTGGGACCATCCACACTGGCCTTGGCTGGTGGGAAGACGTTCATCCCTGTGCAAGCACCCGAGACAGTTTAAGACAGCGATGCACAACGTGCTGTCAGCGTTTTCCAGTTACGCTATCTGGACGTGAGACAGTTTTCGTGGAAAGAAAACTTAGACGATCGTAAAGCAGACTGAGGCTTTTCGTGCTGATCTCACGTGGACGATGTAATGCTTTGCGCTGAACTTGCATCTCCTGGTGTCCCAAGGCCGTTTTGCTGCGCGGCCCCCAGGGTCTTATTCTCAGGCCCCTCTCCACGTTTGTCCCGGCAGTCACGTGTCTGTGGCTCAGGAAACAACACTCGGGCTGGCACATTCTGATCGGCTCTTTCCACCGCTGCCCAGCCCACCGGCCTCCTGAGAAGGCACCAAGGACAGCGGTAAGCAGTTCGGAAAGCATGGCTCCGTTCAAGCCAGTGTGTGCACAGCTGTGAGTGTGCTGAAATTTTGACTGGAGAGGCTGGACCGCGGGGACATTTCCATCCCTGGTGGAAGAACCGTGTGAGGAAGACGCAGTGGGTGAGGCCTTGAGCTGACTGCGCTTCTGCACCGTGACCTGGGCGGCCAGTCTGCTCGGGGCACGAAAGCCGGGGAAACTGGCCTGGAATCCACCCAGGCTCCAGGTGTGGCTGCTGTTCACTGTCAGTCATTCCCCTGAGTGGACGAGTGACCCTGTAGCCAGGTGGTTGACATGAGCCAGGAAGACACAAACGTCCTGTGGGAATGACCAAGTGACCTTGCACGGGTTCTTCTCCTGTGAGCGTCACTCGGGGCCGGCGGCCTGTGGGGCACTTGCATGGCAGCCTGGTCGGGGAAGCACTGGGTGGCCAGTGGCCAGTGGCCTGCGCTCCGCACAGCTGTCTCCCTGGCCTTCAAGTCCCTCACCTTTGTCTTCCTGTGGCTTTGTTCCATTCAGAGCGTCCTGGGGGTGGTGCCCGGGGGCTGTGACTCACAGGTGCTAAGGCTCAGGGGTGTTGGGCGTGTCACCCAACCTCGCAGTGAGAACAGGATGGGATGCGCTGGTGGTCTGCTCATTTCTCTCACCTGGGCGGTCCTCACCGACTTTTTAATCCAGTGTCTGAAGAACTCCCAAGTGTCATAAGCATTACACCCAAGTGTAGATTCTGAGAGTAAACAAGGATGATTTCTAGATTTTGCTCCATCTGGATCGCTCCGACACCGCTCTATTCAATTAGCACGAGGAAATTGGACACGACAGCCATGTAGAGGGACTGGCTGGCAATTTTGATTTTTGTTATTTTCCTACAATGTAAAAGACCTGGAGACTTTTAAGTGATAGTGAAAAGTGCACAATCAAAAATTATGGTGATTTTTTTTTGAGAAATGATTCCATTATTTCGCATGAATGCTCTACTTAAAAATAGAGGCAGCGAATCAAGAGAGAAACCAGGAAGGTAACCTTTAATTTGAAACTGGATGCATTGTGATGCTCGCGCTGTAGAAGTCGGATGGCGTATTAATGTCCTCACATACATTATCTCAAATGGTACCTTTCAGTTCTAATGGCTGTTCCAATAACATAATAGCCACTCACCTATAATTATAACTTTTCAAAGCCTGAAATGATTCCAATTGTTTTTCTCTGTACTTTTCTTGTAAAATGGCTTTGTGCAGCTTCAAGTCCCAGAAAGGCTTATTTCAGCTCCCTCTGCTCCATCTGTGGTATCTCGTTGTGACTGAGATGAGTCTTGGGTGCACAGGGCCCTGGGCCAGCAGCAAGGGCGTTTGCCGGATGGAAGTGTGATCCTGGGGGCCTCGGCGGTGGGCGCTGCCGGCCCTCAGCTGTGTGCATCTCTGTCCCATTGTGCGCCGCAGGGGAGGGAGCCCGGGCCTCGCTCACTGTGCTTCCTGCTGCACCACGACACGGACACCCAGGCCACCCCCTTGTCCTGCCCCCAGCAGGGCGCTGCTTCTGCACTTAGGTGGAGGACAGGGTTGGGCCACGTTCCCCTTTCATTTTCAGAGACCTGGGATGGAGCCTCGTGTTTGGTGATGTCTGGGGGTCTTCACTGGCTGGGGACACTGATGATGCCACCCACTTCCTCAGACTCGCAGGCCCTGGTTCTGAGTGGTAAAGACCCCTGGCCTGGCTCCAGGTCTCATTCCTCATTCATGCCTGCGGAAGCCGGCCCAGGGCCCGGCTCACTGGCTGTGCAGCCGGGGCCTGAGACAGGCAGAGGGGCCGCGCTGACCATGGCTGGCTTCTCCTGCCGGCGTCTCAGGCTCACACGTGTTCCTGCCTCTCTCCTGCCTTGCACCCCAGCTTGGCTAGAACCCTTGGCATTCTGGTGTGTCCTGCTCAGCTCAGCCAGCTTGGCGGGCTGCTTAGCGCCCTCTTCTCGGACATGGGGGGCGGTGGTACAGGTGTGGAGAAACAGAACGCGCACACAGGTCTTTCAACACGCAGAAGTTCCAATCCCGTTTGTTCCGTTTCCTTTCTTCTCGCTTACCCTAAGACCCGTGGCTCTGGCTGTTCCCTCGCCGCAGTGGTGTGGGGTTTTGCATCCAGGGGTTGTGACTGCAGCCCCTTTTCCTCTTGACCCTGGGATGCCTTGGGCACCGTCATGCTGAAGGCTGCAGCTGTGACAGTCACGTGGCCGTCCCATTCCCCCGTCGTCGTCGTCATGGTCATCGTTGGAGGAGGAGGGGGGCTCCCAGAGCAGGGGGAGCTGGAGAGCTCTCTGAACTGCTTTCGACAGTGTGGATGTTTTGACGACACCGCGTCTTCCAATCCATGAACATGGGAGATTTTTCCACTTTTTAATGTCTTCTCTTTAATGTTTTGTAATTTTCACCATAGAAATCTTTGATGTCCTTGGTTAAATTTATTTCCATGTATTTAATTTTTTTGTAGCTATTGTGATGGGATTGGTCTTAGAAGTTCTTTCTCAGCCTTGGCATTGTCTGTGTATACAAAGGCTACTGACTTTTGTGTCTTGATTTTATATCCTGTTACTTTACCAATAGTCTCTCAGTGGAGTCTTTGGGTTCCTCTGTCTAGAATCATGTCATCTGCAAAGAGGGCTAACTTGACTTGCTTCTTTCCAATTTGTATCACTCGGATTTCTATTTATCGCCTGATGGCTCTGGTTAAAATTCCCAGGACTACGTTGAATGGTAGTGATGAAGGTGGGCATCCTTGTCTGGTTCCAGATCTTACTGGAAGTGTTACCAGCTCTTCCCTTTCAATCACATGCTGGCTGTGTGTGTGTCAGTCTGCCTCGACTGTGCTGAGGGATTTTAGTGTCGGATGAGACGTGGACAGTGCAGGTCGGGGAAGAGGAATAAGTGGGGGGGGGGGCAAGCATGAAAAGGAGAAGTCAGATGTTGAAGAAAGAATCTCAGCTTTTCTGGGAAAAAGGGTCGTTTTGAGAACTGAAAACCGGGGTGGGAGGCTGTGTGCGTCACCAGGTCTCAGGGAAGCAGGCAGCTGGCCTCAGGGGGTTTCTCTGCTGATTTGTTGTGATTTAGAAACGTGGGTGTTGAGAGAGAGCCCTGCTCGGGAAAGGCGACCAAACAGTCCAGCTCACTGGCAGAGACCTTACCGGAACTGTTTTGGCAGCCTAGGTCAAAAGCCGGTGAGTGCACAGGCAATTTAGCTCGGAAATCGCTTTGGATACGTCCTTCCTGAGAAAGCTACCCAGACACATGGAAGAGCTGTTTGGGAAAAGATGATATTAGAAACCTTTTTCATAAGTATTTATTGAAAATACATTGAGCCGGCGCTGCGGCTCACTAGGCTAATCCTCCGCCTTGCCGCACCGGCACGCCGGGTTCTAGTCCCGGTCGGGGCACCGGATTCTGTCCCGGTTGCCCCTCTTCCAGGCCAGCTCTCTGCTGTGGCCAGGGAGTGCAGTGGAGGGTGGCCCAAGTGCTTGGGCCCTGCACCCCATAGGAGACCAGGAGAAGTACCTGGCTCCTGCCATCGGATCAGCGTGGTGCACCGGCCACAGCGCGCCGGCCGCGGTGGCCATTGGAGGGTGAACCAACGGCAAAGGAAGACCTTTCTCTCTGTCTCTCTCTCTCACTGTCCACTCTGCCTGTCAAAAAAAATAAATAAAAAATAAAAAAAAGAAAAGAAAATACATTGAACACTCACTCACTGATGGTGCAAGGATCAGTAAATGTCAGGTCTGCTCGCTGTCATTTTAACAATTTAGAGGAATATACAGCAACGTTGAGAAAGTGGATTACGTGCTGCAAGTGAAGTCAAGTGAATGCCTCCCATTAAACACAGTTAGCAGTCAACCCAGAGGAGTTTAAGCTGGGACGAGCCGTGGCTCATCCCACAGGCGTCGACCTGTGAAAGCCCTGTTAGCGTGGAGGAGTCCTCAGAGACAGACACAACACTCCCAGCACCTGATCAGCCGACTCACCTCCCAGCCGTGCACTGGCCACTGTCCTCGGTCACGCCCAGGGCAGGGGCAGCTTAGGAGTGACTGAGTTATGCATTCACCAAATGGCCCAAGCTTCCAATCTGCGGCACCTGTCGCGGTGGGGGAAGTGCAGGCACGTGAGTCCCACATCCGTTAGCAGAAGCGCTCACAGCAGCCAGGGAGTGGGCACGGGGCGCATGTCCACACGTGCAGGTGTGTGCTGTGTCTGGGCGTGGGCCTCTGCAGAGCTGCGGAGGACGGGGGTCAGATTCCTGCGAGCTTCTGAAGTGTGCTGAGTGGGAGGAGCCAGAGGCGCGAAGTCACACGGAGAAGGATTCCGCCCGTGCAGACTGTCCGTCCGACGACTCTAGGCAGAGCAGGGTTGCGGGGCCAGTCTGTGGGAAGTGGACCAGCTCCAGGAGGGGAGCAAGGATTCGGTTACAAGGATGAGCAGTGAGTCGGTCTCAGCTGCGCTGACGCTGCTCTACTTTAATTATGAAATCTGTCCAAATGCAGTGGAGTGCCGGGATGAACGTGACAGCCGCTCCGAAACTCACTGCCCCTCTAAAGAACGCGACTGTTTCAGAAATGTTGTTGATATTTTTGTACTGAATTTGGCAAAGACGCTGGCCCACCCCCGGGCCTCCCACTTTCCCGCCTGCCAGGTGTGTGTCAAGGAATCGAGCCAGTCCCTGGGAGAGGAGAGAAGTCGCCCACTGGATGGCTAAGAAGGAAGTGGGAACCCCGGTCCTACAACCACAGAAAAATGGACTCTGCTACTCGCCTGTGAGCATGGGAGAGAACCCTGGGCCTCAGAGCGGACCCTGACCCTGGCTAACGCCTGGGGTCCAGCCTGCTGAGACCTGGCCAGAACACCCTCTGAGCTGTGACAAGTGTCCTCACCCAGGGATGCAGCGAGATAAGGAAGGCCGTGACGTTAAGCTGCCAAATCCGTGCAGCTGTTACCCGGCGATAGGAAGTGGCTGTGTCGCTAAGTGCATCGCTGCGGCCGCGGCCGGATCCATCACGACTCTCCCTCGAGTTCCAGAGGGGCTGCGTCCTCGGGTTTGACCCCCGGAGTATTTCATTTTCCCCATGCGTTTCCTCTGCTGCTTGCTTTTCTTTCCTGCTTTTAAGTGTGTTGGTTAAACTTTATTCACTCTGCACACTTCCTTCCCTCTGCTGATCTTCATTCTCATTCTCCTAGTGAATGGCACGTTGTAATTAATCCTGACTTAGTAAAATTCAGATTTAAGCAGTGCCCCCACAGCCTTCACTTTCCTCCCATCCGCTGCGGTATCGTGTATTGTTTTGGATCTTCATTTTCAGTGCTTGCTACGTGTAGTTACAGGCATCCCTGTGCTCGTGGCAGTGAAATTCGATTCCTCTGTTTCCCAGTCTTGCCCACCACAGCCCCTTACATCATCCCCACTTCTTGCCTGGGTTTTCCTCCTCTGAGTTTGATCTTCAGCCGCAGGGCTGGGTCAGTGCGAGGGAAGCAAGGTGCTTGCTCGGCAACTGCAGAAACCTGAAGGCCGAGACAGGCCGTCCTTGGCTTGGCCCAGACCGTGCACTGTTGCGCTGCAGGTGCAGGCGTTTGCAGTCGGCCATGGGCCCCTGCTGGGGGTTCACCTGGCGCTGGATGTGCACGTGGTGGGACGGGACGTGCAACACGTGGTCATGAACAGCCCTGCCCTTCCATCTTGGACATTTTGGGAATTCTAACTCCTGGTTTAAGGTAAGGAGGGGATCTGACTTTCATCACATTTCCCACATTTTCCTTCATCCCAAGGCCGTAGGGTGCCCACGAGATGCAGTTTTGACGTCACGGATCCGAGAGGACGGAACGGCCCACGTTTCTCTCCGAAAGCGGCATTGTGTTGCCTTGCTTGTTGAGTGACGGTTTCAGCTGACATTGGGAGTGTCTGGTCCCAGGGACGTGGCGGACGCTCGTGTTGTGTTGGGACGGGAACGGCGTCTGAAGGGGACGAAGCTAAATCTGCTCTATCTTGGAGGATATTTGCACCTGACTCCCATGGCACCGAGAAAAACCTCCTCCGAGTCTCCCAAGCCCGTATCTGAGGACTCAGAGGAGAGGCACGAATGCATCTCACCAAGAATATTCCTCTTATTCAGTGTTTATGTCTTTCTAAAGGCTGTAGCCGCAGTTCTAGGTAACAGAGAACTTTGGGTGGGGTAGGGGTGAGAGACTACACCAAATCGCCCAGGGCTTTTTTTTTTTTTTATTAGCAGAGTGGAATCAGATTTCTTACAATCACCTATTTTCCAAAATTAAAAAAGAAATCTCAGCTATGGTAAAACCATAATGAAAATACCATCGTTACACAAACTGGGCTGCGAAGGGTGGCTTCGCAGAGACACCAGGGCCAGGGCTGACGGCCTGGTTTCCGGCCGCAGTGTAGACAGTTCCCGCAGCGTTCTCGCGTTCCGAGTGCAGGGCATTTTCCCCGCTATGGCTCCAGGATAACTGCAGAGTCACCAGAAGTCAGCAGACAACTGGCGATGGGCGCTTGTGCACTCCCAGAGCGTCAGGTCTCGGGAAAACAGCCGCGGTGCTGAGTTCTGAGGATCAGTCACCGATGATGCCGACGTTTGTTAGGCTCCCAGACACGCACGGCGCTGCCTGTCCTTCCTGGATTGAAAGCCGGGACGGCCCTGGCTCCCACGGCCTTCTCACAGAGGGACGGAGTCTGCGTCTCGTTGCCGACTCCCTCGCAGGAGGACACGGCTCCCAGGCGCCCTGGCAGTGACAGTGACCCCTGCCCTAAGCTCAGGTCTCCAGGACTGCACGCGAGGCTTCCTGGGTGTGCCTGCGTGAAGCCCCTGCCTCCTCCACCGTAGACTTGGCCTCAGTGCCTGTGACTCTGGGCCGCTGTCGCTGTCACACAGTCAGATACACAGAGGCAGAAATGCATAGGTGGTTCCTGGGATGAGCGGCTGGGAATGGGGAGACCTCAGGGGAGATGATTGGCACCTGTTAGGTATGGGCAGGTCCAGGGATCCAGCACAGGACATGAGACTCCAGGGCTCAAATGATGTTGCTTTAGGGAATTTTGTTGAATCGAGAGATTTTAGCTGCTCTTATCACAATACAAATACCTGTGTGAGATGACGGATATTACCCATGTCACAATAGGGACGGATTTACTATCCATGTGTCTCATAATGGCATAATGCAAACCTCAAATATACACAAAAGCATATTAAAATTTTAAAAAGTAGAGGAAGGTGGTCTGGCTTGGAGCCTCACTGATCCTCTGGCCAGGCTTCCAGGGGAGGCCGGCACTCCTTGCCTTTCAGAAACGGGAGAAGCGACTGCAGTGCCAGCGGAAGTTGAGGAGACGGGGCCTCACCAATGTCTCGGTTTTACTTTATTGTCTTTTTTAAGACGCAAGTTAGGTACTGTGGTGGCATCTCATGTGATGGGTGAGGCAAGTGACGGTTTCTTGTTTATTAAGATTTATTTATTTATTTGAAAGGCAGAGATACAGAGAGGGAGGGAAGGAAGGAGGGAGAGGGAGAGGTAGAGAGAGGGAGGGGGAGGCGGAGGGGGAGGGACAGAAAATCTTCCATCTGCTGGTTCACACTCCCCAAATTGCTGCAATGGCTGAGGCTGGGCCGATCTGAAGCTGGGAGCCAGGAGCTTCCTCTGGGTCTTCCACGTGGTTGTGGGGGCCCACGTACTTAGGTCGACTTCCACTGCTTTCCCAGGTGCACTAGCAGGGAGCCGGGTAGGGAGTGGTGCAGCCGGGACTCTAACCAGCGCCTGTAAGGGATGCTGGCCCTGCAGGTGGAGCGTACAACACAGTGCCGGCCCTGCAAGTGACAGCTTCGACTCTGCCCTTTCTGTGTGGAGTGGGTCCCGGGGCCATGCCCTGCAGGCGAAGTGTGAAGGGTGGGCTGTAGGGTGGGCGGTGGGCCCTGTGCTGTCCCCACAGCTCGGTGAGCACTCCAGGGCCACCTCCCAAGAGGTGAATGCTGAGACGTGACCGTGCGAGGTCTGAGCTCTGCCTTCAGAGGGCTTGAGTGTGTAACCCCGCAGGGGTGTCGGGGGTCAGTGCAGACGCCCCTGTTCCTCCATGCTGTTCCTCCCCTTGTTCTGCACACACCATGCTTTGATTCCATTTTCCTTCACTGCGCCGTGTGCTGAATGGCCGGAGGCTGTTTGCAGTGGCAGGAGCACAGACACAGGCCGAGGCAGCGGGTGACGCAGAGGCAGGAGACAGGAAGGAGGCTGGTGTGGGGTCATTTGTGTTGGAGGTCACAGGCTGTCATTTTGAGGTGAAGGAGGAACTTGCAAAGGCAGATGAAACGGAAAAAAAGGGGGAGGAACAGCCAAGCCTCAACATTGCGCTTGGACAGCAGCGAGGAGCTGTGTGGGCCTGTGCTTTCCCCCTCACTTACCCTGAGGGCAGCCAGATCGCGGAGCCAGGACTGAGGTCCCTGTGCCGGTGGCCGTGAGTCCATCTGTGGGACAGTGCTGCTTCTGAGGTCAGTTTACTCCCAGTGTCATCGCAGTAGACTCTCCTCCGGCACATTTCAAATGCAGGTAGACAGCTCCCGTCGACTCTGGCACACATGTCAATGCCGGATTCACAGGAGAGAGGCTTAAGGGGTCAGAAACGGCACTGGCATCCCAGACATCTTGTCGGTTTCCCTGAAGGCATTATGAGGCAGGAAACTGAATTTTGAGACTTAGAGTGATGAAATTCACGCTGAGTCTAGAAAAACGCTTGAGGCAAAGCCTGCCCCGGGGGGAAGAGCCTGTGATGCGTGCTGTGGCACCGTCTGAGGCACTCAGGAGAAGCCAGAGCGCTGCTCTGCCCGCTCCACCCTTCTCCTCCCTTTAAAATCTCCCATGGGCTGCTGTGGGTGCCCAGGTCACAGAGCACAAGGCTCAGGCAAGCCGCAGTGGGCTCGGTGCCACAGGGGCCGCAGGTGGGGATTTAGGGTGCGCACGGGCTCGCGCCACCGGTTACCTGCCCTTCACACCTGTTGTAAGCAAAGATTCGCACAAGGCCACCATCCCGGGCTCTGCTGAGGGCCTCGCCTACCGAAGCCGCCTCTGCACGGGCACCCCCCCCCCCCCCCCCCGGAGTTTGACCTTTCTCGCCCCGTTGGTTCCGGATGCGTCGGGAGAGAGCGCTGGGGAGTTCCAGGGAGGAGCTGCGGAGGGCCTGAGCAGCCTGTGCTTTGGCCAGATGCGCTCCCCGCAGGCTTGGTGATTCTCCCCTCGTGGGCTGACTCGCCTCACATCGGCCTCTGCCCCTGGAGGGGCCGCTGATGGAACTCATCTCAGAGGCGGACAAGAGCCCTTGAGCATCCAGCGTTTCTGTGTTGCGCCCTGTGCTGTCACCAATCTGCTTATTTAACCCCACGTTCCTGTGCTTGACTTGGCTCACGGACGGGCCGCACCAGGCCCTGGGACGCAGACACTCACTTGAGAGGAGAGGGCGCTGCACACGGCTCCGGCTCCTTCTAACTTGGAATCTTTGCACACGTGGCTCGTGGGGCACCACCATCCCCTGACGTCCCGTGCCTCACGCGCGTCTGCTTCTCCTTGCATGTGTCCTGGACACTCGGATGCACCCCTCTCGTCTCTCCAAGCCCCTGACCTTGGAGTCTCAGCTCCCAGCAGACTCCCAGGTCAGCCGCTCAGGCATCTCCGCTCAGGAGGAGAACTGGGCTCTCACCGGCCGCGTGGCCAGCAGTGACTGCTGATCTCTGCCCACACGTGTGCTCCCACGTGCAGTGCTCGCAGCTCCCGCGGCTCCTTCTTAACTTGATAGACATGGAGTCCTCCTCCTGGTGATTTCGCGCCTCTCACACCCCATGTGTATTTACCAGCGAATGCTCCGCCTTCAGCTCACGTCCCTGATTTGGACACTTCTCCATCCACCTCCACTGTTTGCCCTGCTGCAAACCAAAATGATCTCTCACCTAGGAGGTTGCGACAGCCTCCTGCTTCCCACTCTGACCCTGCTCGCTGCCCCCATTCTGACCTGTTCTCAGCTCAGCAACCGTTTAGTTTCCCACCCAAATTTACGCTGGCCAGTGCGTTTCCATGCCTTGCACTTGCTGTGTCCTCCCGGTCCACCCTGGGTGTGCAGACTGAGTGGGCTTTGGGTCCCCTCTTGCCTCTCGTGCTGTCTCTGAGTGTGCCTGCCAGGCTGGACTCTCCTGCAGCGACCAAGCCTCTGCGGTTCCTTGAGTCGGTGAGCCGGCTCCCTGCGGAGCCCTTCCGCCTGCCGTGAGGCCGTAGAATCTGCCCGCCCCAAACCTGCAGATCTTTCTTCGGTGTCCCCTTCTAGGCGATGCGGTGTTGTTTTTTTTTTTTTTTTTTTTTTTTTTTTACAGGCAGAGTGGACAGAGAGAGAGACAGAGAGAAAGGTCTTCCTTTGCCATTGGTTCACCCTCCAATGGCTGCCGCGGCTGACGCACTGCGCTGATCTGAAGCCAGGAGCCAGGTGCTTCTCCTGGTCTCCCATGGGGTGCACGGCCCAAGCACTTGGGCCATCCTCCACTGCACTCCTGGGCCACAGCAGAGAGCTGGCCTGGAAGAGGGGCAACCGGGACAGAATCTGGTGCCCTGACCGGGACTAGAACCCGGTATGCCGGCACTGCAGGCAGAAGATTAGCCTATTGAGCCACGGCGCCGGCCGATGCCGTTTTTAAAATCTTTTTTTTTTTTTTTTAAATTTCAGCTCCTCCTTGTGTTCACTAAGTTGCTGCCAGAGACTAAGACCAGTGCTAGGAGCACAGCGGGTGCCGCTGGGGAGGTGCACAGTGGGGTGCAGGGATGTTGGCCTGGTGATCTGACAGACAGGACATTATCTGAGGGATCGGGCATTTAGCCCAGCAGGTAGCACACGAGTTGGGACACTGGCTCCCCGCTCAGAGTGTGGGGTTCTGTTCCGGGCTCTGTCTCCTGACTCTAGCCTCCCGCTATCAGAGTGTGGGGTTCTGTTCCGGGCTCTGTCTCCTGACTCTAGCCTCCCGCTATCAGAGTATGGGGTTCTGTTCCGGGCTCTGTCTCCTGACTCTAGCCTCCCACTATCAGAGTGTGGGGTTCTGTTCCGGGCTCTGTCTCCTGACTCTAGCCTCCCGCTAGTGCAGATCCTGGGAGGCGGCAGAGATGTCTCACGTAATCGTGTCCTGCCACCTGTGGGGAGGACTGGCTCGAGTTCCTGGTAAGCAGCTTCTGTCCAGCTGCTGAAAGCCCTGGGAGCATGAGACAGTGGCTGGGATCTCGCTTGCTCTAATGCACACATGTAAAATAAGTAAGTGCGGCTGGGCCGGGCGCCTGGCGCAGCACTCGAGATGCCTTTGGCACACTTTGGTCCCACAGCCGAGTGCCTGGTTCCACTTCCAGCCCAGCGTCCTGCTAAGGCGTCCCGGAGGCGGGAGGGGGTGGCTCAGGCACTCAGGTCCCTGGCATCCGTGTGGGAACTCGGACAGGGTTTCGCCTTCCTGACTCTGGCCAAGCCCAGCCCTGTCTGTTGTGGGCATTTGCAGGGTGAACCAGCGGATGGAAGATCTCTGGCTCTCCGCCTTGCAAATAAATGGGAAGTAAATAAGTGACAATTTAGATCCCTGAAGCTGTCTGCAGAACGCCCCGGGAACCGTCAGCGCGCTGCTCAGCACCCGCAGGAACGGCGGCAGCAGGGGGTCTGGATTAGACGGGCCACGCACGTTTGGCGCCATGTGAGCCCCCGCCCCCCCCCCCCCCAGGCCTTGGGATGGGCCCGGGCACTGCTTCTCCCCCACCCCCACCCCGGGCTCTGGTTGGGAGCTGCCACGGCCGGGTTCACTGCTCCGGCCGCTCTGGGGGCGTCCCGGCACTCACAGCGGCCCCCGTCAGATCGCAGACTCCACGCTCTGAACGTCGGGGGTGGTGACTCTGCCGTGGGAGTGGCGCTCTGAGCGTGGGGGGGGGGGGCGACTCTGCCGTGGGAGCGGCGCTCCGAGCGTCGGGGTGGCGACTCTGCCGTGGGAGTGGCGCTCCGAGCCGTGGCTGCTGTTTGTCCCAAGCACTGCGTGCTTCTGTCTGCTGAGCTGGCTGCTTGGTCCCCCACCCGCCCACCGCCCGTCTTCGCTCTGCTCCGCCTGTGCTGGCTACCAGAGGCGGGGGGATTCTCAGTATTCACCTGGTCCTGCTTTGAAATGCGCAGCCCAGGCCAGATGTGCCAGGCTGCAGGTCAGGCGCCTGCCCTGGCTCCTTCGTCTCGTGTGGGAGCCACTCGGGGAGAGTTTCTTCTTGCTGCACCTGTAGGTGGGGCCCTCCCTGCCTGAGAATCTCAGCGAACGCGTACAGGGGAGAGTGGACGAGGGACGGCAGTCAGCCTGGAGAGCTTAGACGCGTCGATGACAGGTTATCTCGGTGAATCTCTGTAGGGTCTTGCCGATAAATCATCGCAGCGATCCTACTGCTGTCCCCGGGCTCCTTGCGTGCATCTTTGGTGTGAAGAATGGCTGTGTGAAATAGAGGGGTCAGCAGGGACAGGGGTGCACCAGGAGCAGGCTAAGAGCAGCGCCCAGCGGTGGGCTGGTGGGGGGTGCCCCTGTGGACCTGTGCTGGGGGAGGGAGAGCTGCAGAGGAACCAGGCGACCCCCGCTGGCCTCCAGCTTTGCCCTCTTGCTCGCAGGAAAGTGAGGCGCGGTCTGCGCAAGCTGCCGGTGCTGGTCATTTGCACCTCAGCCTCCCGGGCCCCAGCGTCCCTGTGCCGGCAGTGGTCTGGACAGGCCCATGCTTTGGGCTGTGACGGGAGTCCAGACTCCCTGATTTGGTAAGTGTGGCCAGGTCAGGCAGGCCGGGGTGCGTCCTCTCCCTCCCCCAGGGAGCTGCCCGGTAGGGGTCTGTGCACAGGTGTCCTTCTCTGTGGGCGTCAGCACTGACTGCGGTACAGGCAGGCTTGTGGTGCGTGCGGGGGTCTGTGAGACGGAGATCCGTGTGCCCTGCTGCGGGTTTGTGAGATCGAGGCAGCTGAGCGTTGAATTCCTGTCCAGAGAGTATCTTACAGTGAGCGCTTCCCCCATTACTTGTGCTTAGTGGGGTTACTGCAGTTTGGGCTTGTTGTTGCCATATCAACTCCAGCAATTGTCCCAACAGAAATCAGTGCCTCCTCGGGCTAGAAAAAAGAGGAAGGACTGACCCAACTCGCAGAGTCTTCCACTTTACTGGAGAGTAAAATGGGAACCGGTGTGCTTACTCAAGGGTGGGCCACTAGTGCTTTCCCTGGGTCAAAGTTTGCATGGCGTTTGCAAGTACATAAACTGTTTCCCTCCTAAAACTGATTGCATCAACAAGGGTTGTCTTGTCACATCAAATATGACACATGGGGCCGGCACTATGGCGCAGCGAGTTAAAGCCGTGGCCAGCAGCGCCGGCATCCCATATGGGCACCGGTTCGAGTCCCAGCTGCCCTGCTTCCGATCCAGCTCTCTCCTATGGCCAAGTCCCTGGGCCCCTGCACCCACATGGGAGACCCAGAAGAAGCTCCTGGCTCCTGGCTTCCGATCGGTGCAGCTTTGGCCATTGTGGTCATTTGGGGAGTGAACCAGCGGATAGAAGACCTCTTTCTCTGTCTCTGTCTCTCTCTCTCTGCCTCTCCTTCTCTCTGTAACTCTTTCAAATAAATAAACTAGATCTTTAAAAAAATATGACCCATGTAAGGTGTTTTGGCTGAGCAAGTGTCCCGGCAAGGCAATGGTGGTGAATTCTCCCAGCTCAACACAGCCAACTCCCCTTCAGCTCGTGCAAAGCAGGCGTGGCTTTTCTGCACGTAGGGGACACTCTCTGGGTCTCGTCCCAGTTTGAGACAAAAGGCACAGGGGCACGCGCCGTGTGCTCCTCAACTCACACCCCAGCAAAGCTGCAGCGCTCGTGGCCCGCCCGCCTGAGCCCCTCCCCTGGAATGGTTCTGAGAAGCTGGCAGAAACACACAGTCGAGACGGAGTCAAGTTTGTAAAGCAGACGACGAGAGCCGGAGCCTCCCCTGGGTCCCAGTCATCGTCAGAGACCAAAACGGCTGCGTCCCTTCCACGCGTGTGCCTGGGCCCTGCTTCAGACGTCCCATCACGCTGCCCGTGCACGGAGCATCAGAGAGTGACTGGAACTCCGTGTCCCTTCCTCTGCCTCCCGGGACAGAGCCACGGCAGCTGTACCTGCTGTTTTGCAGCGCTTCGGCGCAGGAGCTGGGGATTTTGCCGCCTGAGTTGCTCCGTTTCAGGGAAATAATAAATGCATGGGTAGAAATACCGGAAAAGAGAAAGCAAAACAACACTTCCGTGCAACGCCTGTGGCATACAGCACATCTCTGCTCCGCAGACCTCTACTTTATAAAAACACAAGGGGGTAGGGCTTATCCCGATGCACGTGCGTGTGCGTGGGCCACACATGGAACTGGAGGTGCCTGCTTTATTTTGAGACACATGCACACTTGCTTGTCACTCTCTCGTTATCCATACTTGTCCTGTGTGTGTGTGTGTGTGTGTGCTGTCCTTGATTTCATGTCATTTCCATTTGAGAGAGAGAGAGAGAGAGAAGCACAATGAACACAGACCAGGTGTCATGACCCTCTTCTTTCTGTGTGACTGACTTAATTGGCCCTCACCTCTAAGAAACAGAAGAGAACAGGACCCAGCGGTGTGTCCAGGGGAGGTGAGGACGTCCTGTGTTGGTGAAAGTCTAGTTCTGCCTTCAGAACTCACTATGTTCCTACCTGTGGCAGGAGCACATTTTTGAATGTGAAGTAAGACTTCTGTCGTAGCTCTATAATCCACTTGACTGGACTTCGCAATAATTTTGAGCTGCTCCCCTTCTGTCATCCCTCCCCTGTCTCCCCAGGAGCATGTGCGTGTGTGTGTGTGCATGTGCTGTGGGCAGTGTGCACATGTGTGAATGTGTGTTCATGTGTGACCCTGTCTCTCCAGGAGCATGTGTGTGTGTGTGCGTGTGCTGTGGGCAGTGTGCACATGTGTGCATGTGTGTTCATGTGTGACCCTGTCTCTCCAGGAGCATG